>NC_050522.1:15837564-15860387 GCF_002922805.2 Oryzias melastigma | reverse complement strand
TTGCCGTCACATTTGCAGCTGCAGTTTCATAGGAACCGAAATAGAAAAGTATTTGTTGTATTGACACATCATCCCAGGAAACCTCTGACACACAGACGAGAGACAACAGGTTATTTCCAAGAAATGGAAAACACGGCTGTTGTTTATTCTAAGAACTCTTGCGTGTTCCAATGAAAGCTAAAAAATTTATGCAAAACAGACTATAATTTTCACACCGGGAGCTGCTTAGGTCTAAATATTTAAAGAGATGTGACGCATGAGGCATCAATAACAACATCAATGTTTGATTTTTGTTTTTTATTCCATACTAGTTAGAATTTTGACTCACCACAACTTTGCATAATCAAATGACTTGGCTCTGCAATAGTCAGTTCACAACATTCTGTTTTAATTCATTGTAGATTCAAGTCTAAATGCTCAAATAAATAAACAACAATAAGAAGCAGGACTTGCTTTTAAAGAAAGTATTTTTTTTGTTAGAATGGTGATAATAAAGTTGCATCTACAGTTTTCAATTTTTTTCTGCTAAGTTCAAAGGGATAACGGATCAAAGAAGATCAAAGATCAAAGTGTGATCCATTAAGTTAATCATTTTTACTTTATTTATCTAAATTGCTGATGTGACTTTAAACTTGAAAGTAGAGCTGAGTATCATTAAATGTTTGATTCTCGTGCTGATATTGATGCTTTGAATTTAGGTTTTGTATTGTGAAGTTTGAACTCTTTATCCCAGAGTTATTTCTTAATGTGCAAAGAACCATGAGAGGAACAAACTCTTATCGACAGAAGGTACACAAGGTTTGAAAAAGTTCAAGCAAGGTTAAGTCATCTGGTTTGTGTGGCTAGCTGCAGTTGAACCCAATGACATTGAAAAAATGATCCCCTTAGGCCAGGGGTGCCAAACTCAATCGCACAGGGAGCCAAAATCCAAAATATATAAATACCCGGCGGGCCTTTACTTTGAAACATGTGGCTTAGGCATTAAAGTTTGGTATTGAGTGAAAATGACTCCTTTAATACTCAGTGGCATTGAAGAAAATTAGTTGGTGCGTAAAAAGTATCTAACTAATGCTACAGACACAATGAAGAGGCAGAATCTTTAAGATTTCATGACGCAAAACCAACTTTTTTTGGAAATGGTTGGCGTGGTCACGAACTTAGATGGGGGCAGGCAGGCGTGCAGAATGGCCTACTTATTATATACCCCCAACACATGACATTTACACATCATCCAGTCAGACCTGCTGCCGTCGCCCGATTCCGTGCCCAGGTAGCCACTGACCGATGTCAACTTTTAGAGAAAAATCGTCCGGTCGCTGTAAAATGTTCACTTTTTCTTTAAACCTCCATAGCCACCACGTGGTGTGTATAAATGTGACTGCTGCCTCACGATCAGGGCTAGGTTAATAAAATCGATTAATCAATTTGAATCAATTTAAGCTTAATAAATCAACAATCGATTGATAAAAAATATAAATTGATTAAGCACGTAAAGCTAAAGTCTGCTAGCTTGATGCTAATGTTTAATGGGATTTCCCATATGACGGCTAATGCTAATGCTCAGTCGACCTAAACATATATTGCTGATTAAATTAACATATTTATTTACTCACAGGCATGAATTTTACAAACTCTTTTAAGGATATATTTTTTAAAGTAACAATTTGTGGTCTAAAATATGTTTTTTTTTTTCTATTTTTCTCATACTGTCTTCTTCTTCTGGAATAAGCTGTAATGCTATAGCACGGTCGCCACCTAGTGGCCAAACTGAAACGGCTGAGCATTTTTGTTAGAACTTCTCCTTTAGAGAAACCATGTAACACTGTTAACAATCTCATTATTTTAGTAATATTTTTGACAGTATGTGAACTGTATCAGATTAATATAAATGTATTCAAATCATATAGTAGATTGTTAATGTATTTCTAAACAAATGTGTATAAATGTGTAAACTCAAAATTTGATTGAATTGAAGAGTCGATAAAAATTAGAATTGAATTGATTCGGTATTACAAAATCACTAATGCCACCACACAGACACCTCCCAAATTTTCTGAAAAACTTGCATTTAGGTCGCCATGCGGTGTCATTTTGGGATATGTGACCTAAAAGGGTTTTTTCTTGTCCTTAATGTTCACTTTTACTAAGATGACTTTTTTTTTTTAATTTCTGACTATACTGTGTGTCCTCAGATCCTCATCAGCATCGGCCTGATGTTCTATGTGGTGCACCGGGCTCAGATGGAGCTCAACGCAGCCATCGCTGCGTGTCAGATGGAGCTGAAGTCTTCTCAAATGAATGGCTCCTCCACCAACCACAGCAGCTTCACCTACTGCAGCAAAAGGGCCACAGCCGGCAACAACAACTGCATCAACGTGGTGTGACCTTAAGCGACAGGACTTGCTTCACGTTGCTGGTCTCTGACTTGTTAGACCGTATCAACAAAGGGAAGTGTTTCGACCGACGGAGTGGTTTATCATTTTCCTGGTGTATTCTTTCCTCCGTGTGTGGGGAGGTGACATTCTGACAGTGTTTTTCTTTTGTAGTTTTAAAGATCGAGGACCACGCGCCTTTGACCAAATGGTGCTGAAGGAAACGTTTTTTGCTGTTTATCATGAGAGCTGTTCTGGTTTTTTTTGTGGAGGTACAGTGAAATGACAGAACTACCAGAGGGGTCGAACAGATCTGCCTGCTGTTGTTATGAATGTGCAATCTGGATCTTTTTGTAGAGCCAAGGAAAAGATGTTCTGTTTGCGTCAGTAGAACACCAGCCTATGCACCTTAATTCATGCATTTTATTTTGTTTTATTTCAGATTCATTTGATGCCTGTTTTTTTATTTTATTTATTTTTGACCAAGTTCTCTGAGGATTACAAACCTCTGTGTGACTTCTGCTGGATCGCCCATCTTTGCTTTGGTTTGAGCTGTTTGAAAAAGTGGATTTCAAACAAGAAATTAAAAATTAAATTCTGCCAAGTAGGTAAAAGCAGAACAACCAGCACTAGGTCTGCTGAAGAAAGGAGATGTCTCAGAATTATTTTTTTTGCCACAGTTTTTATTATAATTTGACTTTTTTCATTTGGCTATCAGGTAATCCATCTAAGGTAACAGAGCCGTTCAATTTATTTAAATTCTGGTCATTCCGTGCAATAGATTTTGATAAAGTGGCATGAATGTTATCCAGTGCTGAAACCAAACTAATCAGAGATGCTCTCATGTGTACAAAATAACAAACCTAAGTCGATATTTTATGTTTAACTTCTAGAGATGAATTCTATTTTTATGTGCCATAAGTTCATAAGAATATGAATCGATTATTTAATAGTTTTCTCATTGTTTTTGTTGTTTGCACCGTCCACTTCAACACAAATGTTTTATTTAAAAGAAAAATAATTTGAATTTGGTATAGAGGTTGGTTTGTCAAACTGTAGAGTTTTAGAAGCTGACAATCAAACTCGATGTGGACAATATACGACGAATGTGATATTATTGTTTCTTATTTTTGCATTTACTGATGCTGCTCCTCAGACGAAGTCTGGTTGAGGAATAATAAGGGCTCCTATACAGAAAATTCATCCTGCAAATCCGTTTTCTTATTTGTTGGCCTTTTTACTTTATTTGTACACACATTTCCTTGTGTATCACCTTCAAATAAGTTTTTTTTTTATTCCTCCCTCCCTGATTAAATTAGCAATAATGTTTGACAGTCAAAAGCAAAAAAAAAGTTATAAAAATATATAAATATGTGTAAACTTGTTAGGAAGTTGTTGCTCATTGACGGTGTGGATGGATTGTGAGATTTCTTGGTTTGTGTTACAGTGTTAAACCTGCCTTTTACCTCCTGCTGCCTCTGACGGACATGTTTGCCTCTGCTGTGGAAAGACGTGTAGGACATTAAATGCAACGTTCTCATTTTTCCAGCTTTTCTGTTTAGAGCGAGTCCCAAAACACGGTTAGCCTTAAGTTGCACGAACACCCTCCTCATTTTTCTGACTTCCACCTCAGAGGATATAAGAGTTTAGATGCAAATATTTATGGCTGATATAGAGTAAGAAATGTGTATTTTTCACCTTTTCGATGTGTAGAAACCCGTTTCTGATGTCCGTACAAACGTCACCTCAGAGGGAGGAGTCTGCTCAGATGTTTACCACGTCGACTCCCGTGCATGTCAGCCCCTTCGGACTCACTTCATGCCATTTTAGACTCTCAGCTGGGACTTCAAAAACCTTCTTGAGAAAATCTGTGATTTGTAACAAGCTTTGGTTCTTCCGACGTGGGCTCTTCTTTACCTAGATATAGTTATGCAAAAACTGATTCCTAATGGAAGTATGTTTCATAGATGGAGACCTAAACCTGACAAAGCCTCATGCTTGGGTCACTTTTGAAGCTATGAAACACAAAACTTCCCTAATTGTATCAAGTGCATTACACATATATACTGTATTTTGTAATACAGAGAATTTTACAGTGTATAAATGGAATTTATCACTGTATAATGCTTGTTCATGTTATTTATGAAAGATGGAATAAATCTTCTTTTGAATTTGTTAATTTGTTGACTTCTGCTTTGTTCTTTTGACAATCATTTGTACTTCACTAAACCAAACTATTGTGATTCTTTCGGAGGTCATAACACGTTTTGACAGGAAGTGTTGAAACCCCTTTTCAAGACTTCCTGCTTTTTATTGAGTCACTCATTTAAAGGTTTCACTATGAAGATTTAGCTGAAGAAACTTTCTAGAACCATAATGAAAAACAAATGTTCTCAATCACAAATTTGAAGTACTAACATTTTTTTTCTGGTTGTATCGTGTTTCTTTTTCTAATATTTTCAGTTATTTCAGACTTGTACCTTGAAGTTTTCTTCTGTAGTGATTATTTCTCTTTTGACAATTTACTGTTTTGATCTTTTTACTATTATTTTTAAAGTTATTTGTGTTTTTGCTTTTTATTTTTGTCCCTGATAAGTTTTGCACTTCCAATCTCCAAATATATTTCCCTATTTTTTATAGTTTTTAAAGTTTGACTCCTTGATTCTTGAATATATACACCTCAAAAAGAATAAAGAGAACACAACAAAAACACACCCTATACCTGAATGAGGAGGAGACAGTGGTCCTGATGCCGGATTGTTGTCATGCTCCGGCCTCCTGATGTCCTGGTTGTACCTCCATTCTCTGGACGCTGATGGACACAGCAAACCTTCTTGCCACAGCTCACATTGATGTGATCCTGGATGAGTTCCATAACAAGGTCCTCTTGTGTGGGTTGTAGTTTCCATCTCATGGTACCGTTGGAGTGACGACACTCAAAAGTCACCAAAACATAAACCAGAAAATATAAGGATGGATAAGTTGTCTGTGGTCATATTGGTGTCTTGATGATTATTATTTCAACTTGTTTTTTATTCCACTTGAACGAAAACATGTGACATTGATTGACAGTCAGTGCTGCCTTCTGATTGGACAGTTTGATTACACAGAAGTGTGATTGACAATTTGTTGCAGCATCCTGAGGTGAAAAGAAATGATGGATGTGTCTTTGCTGAGACCACTGTGAATAGGTATCTGTAAAGTGTGAACTGAGTGGTTTTCTTATTGTTCAGACAGACTTAAAACTGCTTAGAGTAAAAAAAAAACTAGCCCGCAGCCATATGCTGAAGTCTCAACCACAGCAAAAACACAAACACGGCGAGAGATCTCAGCCAGAATCCATCCATCACCCAACCAAAGAGCAGACTTCTCTTGTGTTTTATGACTCCATCTGTCACAAGTAGCTGCTGCACAGACTCAAGAGCTGCTGTTCTTCCCACGAGTCGCCGGTCTTTTCCAGGCCGGGGTCAGATCCGTGTCAGATCCATCATCGTGCAATCTCACATCAAAGCACAAACTTCATCCCGGAGGGCCCCCCCCCTCAAGAGCACACCAGTGTGTCCACACTGAAATCCTAGAACATTCATTCTGACGGGCTGCAAATGAAAGCCCTGCAGTTCTCACTGAGGGCCACACTCCCGAAATACATCTGTGAGGCTGATGCTCCTCGTGGCACACAGACGGAAATTGTGAGAAGAAGCCAAATGTGGGGAGAGGATTTCAGAGTACACCCATGCACCCTGTCTGAAGGGAACGTATGGCGTGAGTGTTCTTGCATTTGCAGAGGGAGGCGTTTATCAGCCCCTGTGGCGAGAGAATCCTGCTTCAGGCGGAGGGATGAATCAGAGGAACCCCGTCTTAACCCGGACATCTGCACCTCCTTATCTCTGTACTCTGTCAGTGCAGCAGGAATTATTTTAACTAATTCCCAAAAGACTTCTGTAATTCCATTGTCAGGGTCATACAAATTTATACCACAGCACTGCTGTGGCTGCAGTTTTCAAGCACATTCGTTCCACATGCTTTAAAAAAAAAAGAGAGAGAGAGGAGTTGGGCATATATTTGCATTTAGGCAAAATGGTGTGTTTGTTTATGTGCTTTTTCTATTAACTCCACTCTTTTTAAAGCATGAAAGTTGATGAAAGCTTGTCAGAAACTTGTTTTAAAACCTTAATTTCCACGCAACATTCCTAAAAAATAAGCATTTCTGCCAAGTTCCTCTCTTTTTATGCAATTTTAGAAACTACACATGAAAGAGGTGGACAATAAAGTTATTTCAAATGTTCATTATTTACCCTCTTGACTGCTATTCATGCAAATATGCTTCAAACCAATTTGATTCCAAAATTACCTGCATTTAGCTTCTACTTAAAAGCAAAAACATAAGTGATTTTTTTATATCAAAGCTGGAAATGAATAAATTCAGGCATCAAGGGGTTAAAAGGGTGGAGTTTGGTGTTTTTTATTTCAAACTTAATTTGCAAATTTTTAACCAACAATAAACAAACATACTAAGAACATGCTCTGCCTCACAATCGGTGATGAGTTATATTTAATGGGAACTAAATATACCACTATAAAAGAAATATATGCTTTAAATGTGTAAATTTTGCATTTTTTGGGACTAGCATTAATGTCTTTCTGTTGATGAAAAAGTTTTAGTTTAAACATCTTTTTTTTTAGAATTAAAAATTCTATCACTAGTTTATTAAATTATTATTATTTAATTAAAAATAAAAATAAGAAAGTTAAAATAACGGCCTTAAAGTGTTTAAATTAAAAATTGGATTTAATAATAGACATAGCTTTATTAATCCCTTTGGGACACACCCTGGGGGAAATATTAATATTAGAATAAAGCGGAAAAAACTGACATGTATATATTTTGATATACATTTCCTTGGTCCACATTCAGACGACACATTTTTTTTAAAAAAGGAGAGCACATATTTGAAGCTTTGGTTGAACAGTTTCACTTCATGTGTCCTTACTTACCAGGAGCGGGGAGGCCTTTGGGGACAGGAGGTCTGCTCTGATGAATCCTGCTTCCAGGAAAAAGTCACATCTTTGTGTCCTCTCCCGAGGTCAGCTCTCCTTGTCTGGCTCCAAACTGAGCCTTGAGCTCGCAGAAGCAGCATGAGGACACGCTCTCTGCTCTAAATGTTTTCCCCAAAACAATAAGACGAATTTGTTACTCAGCATCTGGATCTTGTTGGTACAGAAGCTGAAAATGTTAAAAAAAATTATAGTATTTAGAGTTTTGTTTAAACTTTTACCATTTTTAACCAAAATAGGTTTCAAACAAAAAGTATTTTGCTGATATTCATTAAAAAATATATTTTTTTACAGCATGAACGTGCACTCCAACTCTTTACTGCCCTCTGGCGGCAACATGTCAAAATTACAACAATATGGATCTTTTTTTTAATCGGTTTAGTAAAATAAAATAAACACAATCTAAGGTCACTTTCAAGTTTGTAATGTTGGATAAAAGTACATAAGATAAGATATATATATATAAAGTGTCTTGAAAAATTGAATTCAGAAGGTCAAAGTAAGATTTGAGTATTTAACATTTTACTAAAATTATCTGCTGGGAAAAAATGTTAGACTTTTGAAATTATTAAAATAGTTTATTTGATTACTGTCAGATGCTTATTTAAGTGAAGGTTAGTGCTATAAATCAGTGATTACTGAATATTTAACTAAATATTAATTATTTCAGAACTGGATTACACAAGCAGTTTGTTAGGTTTGAAAAGGCACGATTTATCCAGCTTTGAACTTTTAATCAAAATTTGTAACTTTATAATTACATTTAAAAAGAAACAAAAACTTTTTGTGAAGGTCAATTCAGTTAAGTTTTTTCTAAACTTTGCCCAAATGAAGGTTGAGTGAAAGTGGTTTGAAATTACGTGTTTTCAGTCGGTGCATATTTATTTATTGGCAATTAAGAGAACAATTTTCAAAATGTAAAATATAGATGCATCAGAACATACAAAGAACAAGAAATAAACCTCAAAAGAGGTCAACATCTTTTAAGCAAAATTATACACTAAACCTTTTAAATCCTCAGTCTGCAAAACACCTAAAAAAAGCAAAAACAAAGTGAGCTTCTACCCCACAGTGAAGCTGCAATAAATCCCCCAGTGGTCACTTGTGTAGCGACCACAGTCCAGCTTCTCCAGCCCCACCAGAGCCATGTGATCAGGGGCCAGCTGTGGGACTCCTTCCTTAGTCGCAGGGCGGAGGTAAACGCGGTCGAAGCGGCAGCGGCTGACGAACGGAACAGTCTTGTTGCTGTTGGCTTTGGTGTCCCATGTGTAGCGGCAGTGCTCCTGCTTGCCAAGTTTCTCCCACACATCACAGACACCAGCCGGGAGGCCCACTTTGACCACCTGACAGCAAAGCCGGACCAAGAGTTAAATGAGGTCTAACATGAACGCCGTCTCTATTACATGTTTAGAGTCAGGCTGCACCTCAGTGTCCCTCAGATTTGTGTCTCCTCCAAAAAGTACCGTGACATCATCCGGTGCGTCTTTCATCCTCTGCATGACCTCTCGCAGTTGCTTCATCCGCTCTTGTGCGTGGCCCTTACAGCTTTCGAGGTGGGACGTCATCAGGCACAGCTTATGGCCTTTGAAAGTCACCTGATTGATGAGAACACACAAAGTCTGTAGTGAAAACATTAGAAAGTCTGACACTGTGATTCAATCAGTGAAGAATCAGAGTTTTTTCATCTGGAAATGCAGTATAAAGGTGTACAAACCTGTGCTACCAGCAGGTTCCTCATCATCTGGGTTGTAGGGTAAGTTACAATATCACTCTCTAAGAATTTGACTCGGGACTTCTTCAGCATCATCCCAGTGAAGTAAGCGTCGTCACCACCTGCTGAAAAGAAATATGGCCAAAAATAAGGATTTTAAATTAAAGCTCTGTCATCAAATTAATGGTAAACATTAAGGCTTGAAATAGTAGTTCTTTAAACTATTTTTACAATAAAATTACAATTATTCACCTAAATATTACTGAGCTGGAGGTATTTTTGACTTTGTGTTTAGTGTGCTGCTAGTGTATCATCTACTCTAGTAAATGTCTATGCTTCGTTCCTAATGAAATCAAACTTTATTCATAAAACACTTTTCATATGTTAGTTACACAAAGTGATTTACAGGGTAAAAATATGTATTTTTAATTAAAAATCAAAACAAAAACAAAAAAATAAAATCTTGAACTTTAAAAAGAAATACATTATATAAAAAATGACTTTACCCACATGACCTCCAGATTAATTGTAAAACAAGAAAATGACACAAGTAAGAGTATGAATAGAAATTTAAACCTGTAAAGCCCCCTGCAAAAAATTGAGAGAAAATTATTTTTAATTAAGATTCTTTTACCTTTTGATGATATCAACAACAAACAATTAAAATCATTTTTCTGAGATATAGATATTATGATATGTTCAATATTTGTATGGTTTTGCTCACAAATATGTTATCTTAAGATACAAAAATATTAACATGAGTGTTCAGGAAAAAAAAACGTTATTTACCCACTGTCTCAAATTTGATCAATTTATAAAGAATTAATTATCAACTAATTTTGGATTTTATTAACACAGTCTGAGGTCGATTGAAAAAGGGAATAACAATAGATTAGTTATTCTCACCATATAGTGTAAAAAAATTAGCTAGTCTTTTTTCACAACAAAGGTGTTTTTGAGATTTCATGGAAGCAGCCATTTTGAAATGAGCAGGAAACGCGCTTCTAATGTCCCTAGTGGAATGATGGTGAACTACAGCACAGAAAACACGATATACGAATGGTTATATAGGGCTAAAATAACTTTTTAATGCAAAAAGAATCAGTTAAACTATCCATATGCAACTATACAGACAATAAATAGAAAAGATGCTTTTATTTTTATATTTATACTATTCAAAAAGGATGAGTCTTGTTAATTAACTCAATTTTTTTTTTACTGTTTTGTAACCAACAACACTGTATCTCACAGATGACTGTGGCCCATGTCTTAAAGTCAAGGGTTTCTAAACACTCTGTGATTATGACATATTATCATACTATTATTATTCATTACTTAAAAACATAATACTACCTCTAGTGTGGGAGGCTAAATTATAGCTATAGTTCAATTTGAATTATTTTTTTCAATTCTCTGCTTCAGTTTAACATCATATCTGTTAATCACACAAACCAGTGAACAAATTTTAAAATACCATTGTGATATAATGCATTGTACCTACATTAAACTATGTATGTATTGTATGTGTTTATGCAAATGCATTTAAAAAGATTTTCCTTTACCTTCAATAATAAGATAGCTAACAGCCCGCTTTTTCAGGTATTGAACGTAAGGTGGAATGAGCTCTTGTAGGAACACCACATCAGGAGTATATCTGCATGATAAGAACAACCACTGTCAATAAAACGTCTTGCACTTCTGTCTGATAACTAAGCAGGTAGTTATATATTAATCAAAAACTTTTTATGACCAGCAAACTCCAAGTTTACAAGTAAATTATCTGAACAACAATCAATATTCAAAAGTGCAATAGGTTAATTAAGAGCATACAAGACTAAATAGGAGCAAAGGCCTCTGGCTCGCTCTCCAAGGTTGTCCGTGTCAAGTCCGTCCACGTTCCAGGAGATCAGAGACAGTTTTTTTTCATCTTCTTCTGCTGATTTACATAAACTGGCAGGGCTGTCTCCAGTCAAGTCTATGCTGGAGGTTTTTCACAGAGAGATGGAACAGATGGGAAGCGAAAGCAGAAATAGTCATTTAATAACACAAAGTTCTGTTAACCGGAACAGCTAAGACAGATTTACCAGTTTGCTGGCGGTTGCTCCTCTGTTTTCTGTTTTTTGGGTGTGGGGTTGGCGTCATCTTCAAGATCTTCTGCAAACACTCTCTCCATATCTGCCTCAAAGAAGGAGTTCAAAGCTCTCTGAGGAAAAGGAGACGAGAAAGATCTGTTGTTCCCGGGCTAAAGAGCAGAGGCGAGTAGAATAATAATAATAAAAAGAATAGAAATGCTTTAAAGTCCCAACTTGATCATATTTTGATCTATTGTAAAAGTATTCCCAACTGTCTAATTTTTAAGCCAAATTTTAAAATATGTGCCTTTCATTGGAGTGGATCTTTAAATAAGAGCTGTTTTGCCACATATTAATGGCTTGTATAAATTAAAAGTAGTCAGCCACAGAACACTATAAGTAAAAGCATTTAAAACACCAAATTTGCAGTGATTTTCAATGTACCCTTTAACTTCCAAAAACAGTTGACACTTTTCTTGGAGATATTCTGATAAATTCATCTTTAAACCAACTATTTTGACAAACTTTTTGATGTAATTATCTATAGATACTATTATAACTATGGCATTGTTGTGCTATAAAATAACGTATAATATAAAGTTCTAAGTTGAGACAAAGTATTGTTTTTCCATTATAAATCAACATTATAAAAACGTGTACATTTGGTAAAGTGGGAATACTCTTTAAAGTAATTTTATACAATAAAAAAACAATCAAATATCAGTCGTTACTACCCACCTCTGTGGAAACGAGGCTGTAATTTTTCCCTATTTTTTTTTTGCGCTGTTTAGTTTGGATTTAATTAGCTAAATGAGCTACAGCTGATGATGATAAACAAGGGCGAGCGACATGTGTGCCACGAGGCTACTGTACCTGCATCTCCCAGTCATTCTCAGCCAGATAGCACTGAGCTACCGCGCTGTCAGTGCCCGTTATCGTAGCAAACTCATCACATAGATGTGTCCTTTCTTTTTCCACGTCAGAACCAGGCTGTTTATCCGAATAGGACGTAGAGGCCATTTGTAGATCCGGTTACCGGCTGAAGTTGGTCTCCGGTCTTTTAGCTCCCGCTTTTAGGGTTGAAAGAAATTTTATTTCTTACTTTTTTTTTTGTTTTTACAGTACGAACTACAAAATACGTTATTTCTGGAAAAATTCGAACGCCAGTGTAGGCTCGTAATTTGAATACAGTTGTTAGTCCATGCAGTATTGTTGTTGTTCCAGTCATACAGGGAAGTGTAGCGGCGAAAATCTTCCCCAGAAACATGTATCTATGCTTCCATTCGCACATTATCCCCAAACTCTGAAGTGAAGGGGTCATCAAATTATTAAAACAGCAAAAATCTTCACTTCGGTTACAGTCTTCAGTTTTTATTGAGATTAAGACACATTAAAAGATTTTTTATAAGAGTAACGTTTTGGAGTGTGACTCAAAACACATGTAAGACACAAAGACCTCCAAACGCTCATCTTAAAACTAAAAGTAGATTATTTAAAAAAAAAAGTTTTTTGACTATATCTATTATTAATGTGACCATTTCGTGGTCGTCTTAGTTGATTGCATGCACGTTTCGTGAAGTTTAAGTTTAGCGGCTCAAATTCCACCCGGACGATTTGTTGAACGGACGTTTCCGGTGCGAAGTAAACAGTTTGACATTGTGGTCTTCAGCGTTTTAAAGCATGGCTTCTTTGACTGTAAAATCTTTACGGGACGTTATGAGAGTCTTAGCTGACAGCTCATGCTTTGACAGGGTCCTCAGCAAGGTAATAAATACATAGATATATCATCATAATAATAAAATGCACATAAACATTTGTGTTGGTCAATTTCTGGTTGAGTTGTCCAGTTTTAGCACATAAGTCTGTATTAAGGTGCACACTTTTGTTTCTATAGGTGGACGTTTTGTCTGCCAGTCAGGGTAAGGTGGTGTGCGAGATGAAGGTAAAAGAAGAGCACACGAACCGGGGAGGGACGCTGCACGGGGGGTTGACAGCCACCCTCGTGGATGTTGTTTCTACTTTGGCTATCATGAATAGCGAGAGAGGGGCACCGGGGGTCAGTGTGGACATGAATATCACGTGAGTACCACATTAAAAATCAAGGTGTCACTTTTTTGGTGCTGTAATAAAATTGTTTTTATACTAATCTATTTTATCTATTCCTCTTAAAGATAAGCCACACTGAAAAGGTTATCTCCATTCAGCCTAATCATGTATAGATCCTCTTTAATAGACTTCCAGGCCTCCCTCCTGGCAGCTCTAACATCAGCATCTTTTCTCTGAAACATTTCCAAAACCATTTAAATCTCACTTCCTTGGCTTTATCCAAAAAGCAAAAAACAAACCCATCTTTTAAAGCTCTCTGCATTTATAAATTAGGGTTAACTATTACCAGAACATATGAAATATAATTAAATATACTATGTCTGCTTAGTGTAAATCCAAATATTTTTTAAGTATAAGAAAAGGGAAAAACTGGTCACCCCCCTTCATATTCAGGCAGATGCTTTTAACAAGAGCTGAAGTGGAGTAAATTATTATTTACATTTTTTAGTTTGAGGTTGTTTAATGAAGAACTAAATGACTTATTAAAACATGTATGTTTATGACTGTGGATATAATCACAAATTGTTAAATATATGTATGTATGCTGTTTATTTGTAAGATTTTACATCTTGTTAAGTGGTTCATATGTTTTACTTTAGATTCTTGGTTTTGTTTGTATCATAAAAGCACGTGAAATGTGTACAATTTTTAGCTTAAATTTCCTAATTCAGCTAATAGAATTGTTGGATGTATGACTTCCTGATTACAAAAATGTTACAATAAAATGCATAATTTTCCTTAAAGGTTTAGTTTCTTCTTACTATCAAATTAAAGTAGAAGTAATATGAAAATGTGTTACTTTTTCAGGTATATGAATGCTGCTAAGATCGGAGAGGACGTTCTTATCACTGCGCAGGTGCTTAAGCAAGGACGGACTTTGGCATTTGCCACCGTAGATCTCACCAACAAGGCCACCGGGAAGCTCATTGCACAAGGAAGACACACAAAACACCTCGGCAGCTCTTGAACTTTGTAAATCGCAATTGTACACTTTCTATTTGTGTAAAAAAGAGATGACTTCTGTAAGTCTGCATAAGATCAAGTAAAAAATGTACATGTAAGTGGTAGTTTGTGTAACTTATTAGTTTCTGGAAATGAAAGGATTTTTCTTTTTTTGAGGGGTCAGGTCATGCACAAGCAATTAAACAGGACAAAGCTGTGTTCATGTTTTTGCACTGTATTGGAATATGCTCAGCAATACTGATTTAAGAACCAACAGAAAACCTCAAAAGTTAAATGCCTTACATCTTTTCTACTGAGCACACAGATACGAGGCGCAAAATGACATGTACCATGTATTTCTTAGAATTTAACCCGCAAAAACCCAAATTACAAAGTGATGAGCTAGACACAAGATTGTCTGAATTTTAGTCAACTTAGAAATCAAGTTAGTTTGTTTTAAGGAATTTTTGTTATGCTAGTTAAACATAAAATCTGCCACCATTTCTATTCTTTTGTAAAACCCACATCTTTCATGGAAAAAAAATGATTTGATGCATACAACTTTAGATTCAGTAGCTCAGATGAATAATGCATGAACAGCTTGGGAGAAGAAAAACAACCTCCAAATGTCTAACAAACATCTCTTAGGATTGCGCACAATGCCTTTTAGGACACTCAAGATTTTAAGCAAAGGCCTGCCTTGAATGTTTTAGAGCAAAGCAAGTGACACAAAACAGTTTTATTAACTCCAGCGGAAAATAAACCCCAAAAAAACCTAAGGCGTTTCATAAGAAGCAATACCTACACTATAAAGGTTTAACAAATATTGTTCATCTTTGTTATTTTTGCTTACACAGGTGTTTTCACACCTGATCACGCCTGCCCTTGGTCAAAAGACTGTATAAAGTTGTTTCAGAAAACCCCAGTGACAAAACAAACAAGCTTTAACAATCCTTCCTTATGACAACAGGGAAATAAAACATGTCCATCTGAGAACCACCTTGAAGACCTTTATAGTGTTCGTGTGTGGATGAAACGTAAAGAGTTCCTTCAGTGATGAGTGCTGCTGACAATGTGGCTCCAAAGAGAACAACCAACCCACTCCAAAAAAATGTTTGTGCAGGTTCAAATGAGGGGAAACGAAAGGGGGTGAGTGGGAACAAGAAATGGGGAGGAAAATATTAAAAGAAAAACCCAAAAATCAAAAAAATGGTTGGGGGAGGGGAAGTAAAAAAATATGGGAAAATGTGAAGGTGTGAGAAAAAAAAAAAAAAAAAGATGGGAACTGGATTGGTTTCAGGGAGGGAGAACCAATAAGGAACAAAAAAAAAAAGCGATTCAAGCACAGTTCAAATCTTTTTAAAGGGAAAGGGGAAGAAAAGTACATCAATTTGCTTCAGAGGGCGTCAGCAGGGGGGAGGGAAATGGCTTGTCTCTGTGGCTGGGTCGAGCAAGAAGCCTTAATCAGGCATGTATGGACGGAGGTGATCCTCGATGTCTCCCACACCCCAGCATGTCAGCTGGTCCTGGGGCAAGTACAGGCAGAGGCTGCACAACTTGAAGACTGTGGCCTTGGTCTTAGGAGTCTGAAAGAATCCGAAATTTTAGTTATGAAGTCTTCCAAGTTGTCAGCTTTCCAGGTGACGTTTTCAAAAGACTGACCAACTGACCTGCAAGTGTTGTCTATCCATGAAGAGAAATATGGACTGATTTGGGTTGTTCATGACCGTTCCAGCCTTGTCTTTACGACCCAAAGCATGCAAGCACTGCTTCTCGTAGTCTCCATGATGAAATTCAAACTTGGCCTGTAGGAAAGAGGACAAATCTTATTTAAAAGACTGAATCTCTTTAAATTTGCATACCTTAAAAGTACCTAGCATTACAGAGGAACCTTGCTATTTTGTGGTTCAATTTTGAATGCTTTTTTTTTCTCAGCGTACTGCATTTTGCTGTTGTCGATCATTCTCCTTTATATCTACTGTAGAGAACACGTTCAGCTTTCCAACATTTATGCAAATCGTTAATTGTGAGCAGATGTTTATTTTTTTTAAATTCTATAATACTTGTCTTACTTTTAATGAAAGTTTGAACTTTGAGAGTTTAAACAGAGAAAAGTGTGAAAATGTTCCTTTTCTGAGATAGTGTGTTAAGTGTGTAGTGTTAAAGCCTTAAAACATCTGTATTCCTACTTCGCAGATTATTTCTATAAAGGTAATCTTCACAATAAACGACAGCAAGGTTCTTACAAGTTTCTTCAAGTTAAATTTAAGACTTTTTATGCCATGTACATCAAAAATTAAAAGCAATTCCAAATTTACTTATTCTATTTATTTATTTAATGAATCTATTCATTTATTCCCATTTTATGATCCAAACTGTAGCTTCTTATCTTGTTTGTGGCATTTTTTTTTTCATCGTATTGTTGGATGACAGTTGGCTCTTTCACTGTTTATTTCACCAAAATAATTGTGGTTGGAAGTTTTAATTTTTGACAAGAAATGTGAAACTGAAAAGTTTCGCAGAGCATATTTTTTAAGGCTCAAACAGCAAAATTCAAGACTTTTTGGGGGCTTTTTAAAGTATTATTTCCACATGTATAAATTCAATGCTTTTAAGACTTTTTAAGACCCCCATGGGAACTCTGTACATACATATGACAAGTGGGTTGCTTTTACCTGAACAGGCCTAAAAGGTTCATCATCAGCTCCTTTCCATCTGGAGAACAGCAGACAGACAATCTTCTCGATGTCGTTGCGAGGCCAAAGGATAAAATCCATCTCTTGTGTGCAGCCTATCACATCCTGTGAAAATAAACAAATAAATAAATAAAACATTAAGACTCATCTCTTTAGATCAGGGATGTCCATACTTTTTGAAAATTTGTTGAGGTGAAAATGCGGGAGGGCCAACAAATCAGCTTGTATTGTTTGAACCAATATAATAACATTAAATGCAAATGAACTATTTCATTCATTTTTTAATAGCTTTTTTTTCTTCACATAAAATGGAAAAAACATTAAAATTAATAAAAAATGACTATTAATATAATATTTGAAGAATATTTAAAATCATTAAACCTGGGTTTAGATAAAATGCTAAATGCTATTTAATATTAAATGCTCATTGCAAACCTATAATTTTAAATCATGTGAGCAAAAATGTAACAGATATTTATCTTATTCAGAAGTACAAATCACTGTGGTTTTAATCAAAGCAATAAATCTATTTATTTCGTTTATAATAATTGAGCTACGTCTTTCAGAAAGGTTCTGAAACAGTTTTGTCACAAGTTTACACTGCGTTATAAGGAAATCTAGCCAATCACAATAAAGATATTGCACTGTTTACTGCTGGGAGCCACACATTATTGACTTTATAACAGGGTTGAAATTCAAATGTGATCATCCTGTCTTGCGATGGTTTTCATCTTACCCTTCGCATTGACTGGTATCTTGGGGCATGTAGTTGCACGACGTCTTTTTGCAAGAGTTCTATAGAACTTTCAAGAGAGTAGCTGGAGTTGCGTACGCCTCGTAGGATGTTTTCTTCATAGTTGTTGGTCATCACAGGAACCACTTCAGCTACTTCAAAAAGTGCCGACTTCTTTTTCTGCAACAAAAACAAAAAAAGGTTATTTAGCAAGTCGCTTAACATATTCAAAATCCATGACTTTAGCTTATGCCGACAAACCTTTTCCTTGAAAACAAAGGCTATATAAATCTTGAAGTCAAACTGATCTGCCAAAGATTCCCTTTTCTTCCGAAGTTGAGCTCGAAGTCGATTTCTTGTTTGGTTTCTTCGTGAAGTTGGGTCCCCCATGGTTGGATGTTGACAGCAGTCTCTTTTTTTTGTTTTTTTTTCTTCTATTTTAGTGACACTAGCCCTGTGTTCTATGCATCTGACAGGATGTATCCAGCTACGGTTTGCAGAAAACAATGCATCAAAACTCTACGTCGACTCCTCTACATACTAACCATGAACTAAATAGATTGACAAAAACTGAAAAGAAACTAAGTCATCTCAATGTTATGGAGGACGACACTGGTGAGGAAGGGAATGGTCAACAGACTAAGACGACATTGTAGTATCTAATCAGAAATCCACCTTTTAAGACATGACTTTCAAGCCAAATGAGCTGTTCAAAGCTGCCACCAACAGGGTATCACAATGGATTTCAAGGAAACGTCAAGACAAACTTGACTTTTTTGCAGATGTTCCTGAAACCAACAAATGCAGCTGCTAGTACAAAAATACCCATGTCTTTTGTTTTTTGCAAGGGTGAATATAGTCTACGGCAAGCAGACGGATATTCAATTAATCTCTAAGTCCCTCAATCATCGTGGTGGTTGTTTGTTTTACTGTAGAGGCTGACTCAACACGCGTGTTACAGACGGACCAAGATTACAGACAAACATGGCAGGTAAATACAGATGCCAGAAGATATTGGCACTGGGGAATATCGAAGATTACTGTGAAAGTAACTTGACATTTCCGCTATTTTTTTTCTTTTTAACTGTCACTCATTTGGCGCGAGGCCTGCCGAGCTGCCACAGCTTATAGTCATGATGTGGATGTATTTTTAGCACACTAGCCGACGAGAGCTAGCAAGCTACAAGGCATTCACTTCCGACACTAACTGGTAGTGAACCGAGAATAAAGCTACATTTTATCTTCTGACAAATTGGCTTAATTGAGGCCTATGTCCGGTCAGCCATCTTTCCACCCGTTTACATTTTCTCGCTCGGTTTTCGGCTAGTGTTGTTTGGAGTCGAGAGACTAGCTGGTTTCACTGGCTGTTTCTATTTGTGCTAAGCATTTTTAGCTCGATATAATTCACTCGGGTCGCTTCTACAACTTCATCGAGGAAACTGGCCTGGGCGTTCGGTAGTCTACGGACAACGAACGGCGAAACGAGCGTCGGCTAAGAATGGTCTCTCCCCTTTCACGAAGTTTCGAGTTGTCTTTCTCTTCTTTTCTACAGTCGTCACAACCTTCGGCTCGCCCTGCAGCATGCCATGTCAAGATAAATCGACAATCCAGCTGAAATCCTCTGTTCTTTCAGTCGACATGGAGCCTTTTTTGTCTCCCGGTGAGCCCATAGTTAACGATGTGTCGTCCAACGCTTTTCGTTTGCTTTTCTTTGTGTTTTCGGGCAGCTAATAATCGCACAAACAAGCACGACGGATCACCGCCTCCCCCAAAATGGCTGCGCTGAGCTACAACAATGTGACGTATGTTGGAAGAAAAAAAGACGCGGTGCTGATTGGTCCGGTGTCACGTGACAGACTGAGTGTATTTAACATCGGTGGCGCGAGACCCAAAGCGACGGAGAACTGTAGCAGGAGTTTGTGGGGAGTTGATGTGCTGAATACGTGAGTATTTTAATTCTTTTATGTTTATTAGACTTTTTTTCAACAAAGTGCGACCTTTATAATACAGTTACCACACAAACATTGAGTTTATTCTGGTTTATGTATGTTCTTTTCCCCCTCGAAATATTCTGCGGCCTTGTGCTGAAGAGCTAACTGAAAAGGCCCAACTATTTCTATCTTGTTTTTTATCGATTTATTTTTGTTTTTCTTTTCTATTCATTCAGTTATTCTAACACTTTTCATACTGTAGACTTTTAATTTTTGCTCAATTTTATATATATATATATATTTACTAAATTTATCAAAATCACCGTTTTAAACTTTAAATTTTACAAATCAGCTGTATAAACACACATTTTCGTATTCATGGTGTCCCTCTGTGTGTTGGGTTGTTTTGAGGAAGGAATGGTCCATTTTAAAACTGGGGGTCGCTTTATTACCTAAATCTTAAGTATTAAACTTCTTAAATAGTATCGTTTCAATGCTTTATTTGCCTCACTTAAAAGTGGACCTCATTGTCAAAATGACCAATGCGTTGCTCAAGCTTTTGTTTATAAATCTAAAATATGATTAAAGAATACACACATGATACATATATTCCAAATTTGTTAGAGATGTCTAAAATCGACATTTAAAGCTTCTGTTGTGTGTAACATTTGTTTTCCTGATCCTTTATCAGACATTTTAAAGGAAAATGACTTCAAGTGGAAAACTACAAAAGAACTACCAGAAGTCAAATGAGAATATAAAGGTGAGTATACAGCTTGTATTTATGTTCCTTAGCCCTGTAGACAAAGTTCAGACAGACTGAAGTAAAATAGTATGTATCAAACGTATGTCGACGTGGATAATATCATTTAAAAAAAATATCTTTAAATTGAATAGCAACTAAAAACATTTTAGATCTTTAAGTTTAAAGGTCAAAGTAAAAGGCCATAATTTCATAATTTTGACAACTTGACACAAAAGTTAGATGTTCATTTTTTGTTTATCAATATTAAATTGTTTAAAATTTGATTTGCTGTTTTGTTCTATTCACTATATTATTATATGGTTGTATTGTTTTGCATTTCTGCCCAAATTTACTTACATGACATCACTAAAATTGTCTTGTCCTCATTGTTAAAGCATCTCCAGTCTAGTTAATCAGTAACTGTGTTTTGTTTAGCAATTCCCTAACTTGTTCTCAAGAAAACCTTTCCCATGACTAATTGTCTCCTCCACACATTTACATCCCTGTTATTCATCAATGAGTTGCTGGTTATGTGACTGATTAACCATTATTTCAAGAACTAAATCTCTTGCTTTTTGTCTGCTGTACTTCATCAAAAAAAATTTGTTGGCTTCTAGACTTTCTTCCCACCATCTCAGAAGACTATGGACTCCAACAGAAAGAGCCTGCAGGTCCTCCAACCCTCAGCAGCTAACACAGACTTGAGGGCCGCTCAGGTATGTTGGGACTCGTTCCTGCTGAGAAATGTTGTCCAGTCGCAGCAAATGTGAAGTGCAACACACTATTTTGTAGGCCGGGAAGGTGATTCCTAAGCGCAAACAATGGCTGGCTGAACAAACGAAGGGTCCCAAAAGAGTGAAGGTAGAGGTCAAATCCACCCAAACAGAAAATGATTGTTCACCACCCGATGGTGTTTCCAGTGAAGCCTATGAACTCATGATCAAAGGTAAACTTTGATGTTCTTCCATGATTCTAAAGTCCCAACGTTTAATCACATGACTTGGTTTAAATGTTTATTTGCAGAAACGCCTCCTGCCTCTTATTGGAAAGAGATTGCAGAGGAGCGCAGAAAAGCCTTGTTCAGTGTTCTCCAGGAGAATGAGAAGGTGAGTTAATCATCAAGAGCTAGCTAATATGTCGCCAAAAAGATGTGTTCCCACGCTCTCTGCTGCTTAACCTTAGTTCGACTCGTTCATATGCCAGAAACATAAATTTGACTTAACTTTGACACTAAATAGCTGCTTTATCTTAGATTTTGTTGTTGGCGCTAAACTGTAAAACAGAAGGAGTTTAATGCAATTTCTACTTTTGAATCAATTGTCGTCCTGAAGAACCTTACTTTTTTTATTTTTAGTTACACAAAGACATTGAGGCGAGAGATGAACAAATCAAAAAACTTCAGAGTGAAAATGAAGACTTGCAGGAGCTCGCACAGCATGTTCAGTACATGGCTGATATGATTGAGGTATGTTTCCCTTTGATTTTATTTTATTATACTTTTACCTTTTTTTTTTCCAAAGTATTCTTATTACAATATATTAAGTTATCTTGGATATTTGATTTAATGTCAAAGCTTGTTTTGAGTTTTTCCCAATACTGCAGAAAAGAGAAGCAACACAACTGAAAGAATCATAGGATGCATTAACATTTAAAAAGCCTTAAATAACTCCTGCAGTCATCACTGATTAAATCTTGAGACATATTTTTAAAACGGGATGTCAAGTCCTGATTTGCATGACTATTGAAATGTGCTTCTTGAATCTGAATTGACTGGTTTTGCTCGGTAAACACGTCTTCAGAGGCTGACTGGGAAGAGTCCTGATAACCTGGATGAACTGAAGGGCATCACTCTGGACGTGGCTGATGGTAACGAGAACGCAGAGAATGAAGCGGAAGATCACGGTGAACAAGATGAGAGTGATCAAGATTTAAGCGGTGGTGAAGACTATGATGAAGCGTCTGATTTGGAAGGACCTTAACTGGATTAAAACTTTTTCCAGACTTTTTTTTTTTATCTTTTTTTTTCTTCCCCTCAACGAAGGATCAGAGTGCATAGGACTGTCAATTTGCCATACTCTTTTTAAAATCTCTTTAAATAAAACTATTAAATCTCAGCTGTCTGTTGACAAACGTACAGTTGGAAATATCTCTATTTGTTTGATGCTTTGAGATGACGTAGTTCTTATCTGCTTTTACTTTTTTTTTTTTAAATTATAATGGCAGATATGTATCATTTGGACAGCTGTGAACTCTAAAAACTCTGCTGCTCAGATGGTGTTAAAAGTAATTTGCAGGTTTATATATTTTTCACCCCAGTGTTTAATTCCAGTATTGCAGCACTGTCTCTTTCTACACTTTAGTGTATTTTTCTTGTACATAAATGTAGTTGACTGTGCAATAAATCTCATCCGATACTACACAAGTTGCATTTAAATGAAGATTGATGTCAATGTTTGTGTT
>NC_050522.1:15825002-15837489 GCF_002922805.2 Oryzias melastigma | reverse complement strand
CTGTGCAATAAATCTCATCCGATACTACAAAAGTTGCATTTAAATGAAGGTTGATGTCAATGTTTGCGTTCCTACCTTTAAAATCTTTAATGAAACTCCAGAAGCAACATTAATATGCAAAAATAAACTTTATTGCAGTGTCTTAGCAGAAGGAATACTGCAGTTACCAACAAAGTAGTATGCAAGCAAATAGTGCTGAAGCAATCACCACAGATAAATGAAGTTCAGTGTTAAATCACAGGTTTCAGATGAGCACGTTTATGCCAGCTTGTATTTGTGAGTCGGACCTTCTAGCTAAACATTATTTCCTGCAAGTTTATGTAAGAAAATGTCTCATCCACTGAGGGATTTAAATCCAACACCGAAACAAAATACTGTTTTTTTTTCACATGGAAAGAAAAATAAGTTTACCTTATTTGTTCAGCAAAAAAGCTTAGCTTTTTAAATAACTTCACACATTTACATATGATACAGTACTGAACCATATTTCATAAACATGTCCCCGTTAAAATCAGTATGGCTTTCTTATTGTGCAGTAACAACCAAATCTAACAGGAGTAATCGGTTTGTTTTTAATTGTGCTTCTCTAAATGCAGACATGAATACATTCTTTTGTATTTTTGTGGAACCTAAATTTTATGTTTGGTTATGATAAATCTACTTAAAATCTCTAAAACAGTATGTTAGGTTAAAAAACTACCCATATTAGCAAATCCTTTCAAAATAATTCTAATATTCCTTCAAAATAAACTAAATTAAGCATGAAGGTATGGAATAAAAAAAGCCAAAAACAAATATACAAATAATTTACAGAATGTATGTATATAGTATAGCTCCAAACCTAATTAGAATTCTGAGAAATATAAATAAGATATGGTAACGAGTAGGTTTTGTGCATTAAAATCAGTAGTAATGTAACAATATAAGGATCTGGGATAAGTTGCTTTAATCAGACCCACTATGTCCATCAACCAATACAAAGAAATGTGAGGCTTAATCAATCGGTACCTAAAAACACTAAAATGACTAAAAGAATTTATTGCCTTTGAATGGCTCTGGATTTGTTAAGAAAAAAAGCATTTACATTTGTAAAATTTACCTGCTCAACCACATCAAGGCTCAGGTGATCAAAGCGGACAATAAAAAAACAGGCTTCTCACATCAGCCAGGTGCAAAAGAATCACATATGTACAGAAAATTGCACTTGTTAAACTGCAAGCATGTAAACGGCTGAGTGAATGGACCCTGGGCACTGAACACCACCTTCACACAGACTGTAAACTGCTTTCTGATATCTAACAAACGCTCTTGTGCCAAACATCTTTAAACCCAAGCATTACTGAAAAGAAGAAAAAAAAAAGTGGATGGTAATAAATTACATCATAAACCCAACATTTTACACCAAAGTCTGAATTATTCCGTATTTACAAGCCATACAAGTGTGCAATCTTCTAAAATCACAAGAATTCGAATGCAAAAAAAAAAATAAAAGCTTCCTTGTGGATAAACAAAGCCTAAAATGTGATCTGAGTGACGTGCAGTCTGTCGGCAGAGAATGTTTGGAGGGTAAAGATGCTTCGAGCAGATTTGGGTCCAGTCTTTATTCGATGTCACCCATCTGCCTGGCTCAGAGAGCAGGGTAAAGGAGAAGCGTGGGAGTGTCTGACGTTGAAGTTTAAAGAGAAAAGGTGAGTTCAAGGGTGTAACGTGGTGAGATTATAGATTGTGTTCCTGTTGGTGTCAAATTTTCTTGAGTTAATTCTTCTGAAGGAGCGACTGACAGCTCGCCGGACAGCCAGAAAACAGATCAGCTCTGTGAAGCCTGAGGTTACAGCCGTCCTCTGCAGTCAAGCAAGGATGGAGTTTGATGTGGCGGCTCAGAAGGCGGTGGTGACGGCGTTTCCTCGCCGCGTGCCCAGACGGATCAGCTCTCCTGACAAAGTGTCCAGCTGCTCATACGCCAGTCGCCCTTCCTCACCTGGAAACATCAGTGAAGGACAGTCAATTTTTTCAGTCAACTTGTTTTAACTTTCTGCACGGAAAACTGTGTTTTTAGAGTTTTTAACATGTTCTTGTGGAATATTTCTCACATATATTGAGAATTTCTGAGTATTTATTTATTCTAATCTATGTGAATCAGGAGCAGACACCATGGATCAAGCTTGTAGATGTGATGTAGAAGCTCCAACCGTAAAGCCATAAGCTCCACTTCCTTCCAATGCATCTTCTTGCAGAGAAATAAATCCATGTACGACTTTGTTTTCCTCATCTGAGCTGAAATCTGGGTCAGAACTGTACAGCTGGATAACTCAGATATTGCTCACTATTTTTGTTGCACTGATAATGTTAGATTGGGGGTGTGAAGGAAACTTTTTGACTTGTGGGCCACAAAGGGTTCTAAAACTTTACAAAATGGCCGGATCAGATACTTGAAGTGTTTTAGTAAGCAAGCTCATATGAGAAAGAAACAACATGGAATCTGGACAAAAACACAATTTTTTAAAATCTAAAAACTGTGGTTTTTGTTCCCGTTTTAGCGTCAATTGCACCAATTGGTTGATGTCTTTCAAAGAAAAAAACACACTGTGTTTTGTTGTGTTGGAATGATCAGAAAAATGACTCAAAAAACACACATGACCGTGAGAAAAACAAATCTTCTGACACAACGTGAATGCAAAATAACTTTCTACACCTAGAGACGGTTTATCTGTTTATTTAGACACAAGAATTACAGGGAAATATAAAACACCAAAATGGATTATCAATAAGGATGTAACGATAAAAAAACTATTCAAACTTGTCAACATGTTCATCGATACAGAAAATAATAAAAAAAAAAAATCAGTTTGTCACAACCTGTGCCTACATGTAGAAATGCAGAGCTGATGACATTTCTCCATGCAGGCTCGCTGTGAGTGTGTGTGCGCGTAGCAGAGGTGCTGCATGCTCTTCAGCTGCTGAGCGGTCCGTCGTACGTGGAGCATAACATCAACCGACTATAAAAGGATTTGTGATCATTTCAGTATTATGTATAATTGTTTATTTGTACTGAATCCTTTCTGTTAGTAGGAAAACAGACAGTTTGATGTTAGGGGCAAAAAGAAAACTTACTTGGCCTTAAAATAACTAATTCATTGTGTTGAGAGAAAAAAACAGAAAAAATGTAAATCATGACTTTAAAACTGTGAATCAAATCATTGCTTGACTGAATCTTTACATCCCTAATTATCATTATAATTTATTCAGATTAAAATGGTGCAACAGGTCATAGTTTGCCCACTCCTGGGCTAGCAGGTGAGTGTGTTTACGGATGGATGATGGGAAGTTGAGCTGGACTCACTGTTCACCAACAGTCCTGCCCACAACTCAGAGGTCAGTAAACTCCTTTAGCATTGCAGAAACTACGTCCCTGAGAATAACCCTGATTTCTTTTTTTTTTTTTTTTTTAGCTAAAACAGTAAAATCATAATTAAAAGACGATAGCTATTAAAATGGATCAAAAGATTATCGGAGTTGGACTTTAAGGCCAAAAAAACTATAATATTTTACATTTTTTTATGTTGTGAGACTCATTTTTGTAACATTCTGAACGAAATACGGGTTTAAATTAGAAGGTCTATGAACATCCTGTTTTAACCACTTACCAAATGTGAGCAGCGTTTCTATGGCGACATGGCGGAGCTCCTCATCGGCAGAATCGCAGAGTGATATGATTGCTCTGATGCTCTCCACTGCCTAAATACAGAGAAAGATCGTTTTTTTATTTTTTTATTTTTTTTCAGAAGTTGCATGAACTTGATTACACAGAGTGATTGTGCTTGAACGGACCTGCAGACAGCTGAGGGCGGAGCAGGCCGCTCTCTGACTCTGAACTCCAGCCTCCGACAGTGCTTGGGTGTAATACTCCACCGCCTGGAAAACATAGAACATTTATAAATAAAAAGCTTCTTGACATGAAGTACATCCTCATCTGTTAGCCCTTCACCACGTCTCACCCTCATCCTGAAGTGTCTGCTCGCCGCTCCAGAGGAGAGGTAATCAGCCGCTGCCTTGCTGACCTGCTGCTCATTTGCAGTGAGCAGGGAGGCCAGGACTCTCAGGGATGTGTTTCGAGGCCAAAGAAATGACAGAGGAACCTCCTCCAGTTCTGCCAGACATTGAGAAGAATCCCCAGAGCTGAGGACCTCTGCAAAAACCTCTGTGAAGAAATCAAATTTGATTAACTATTGAAAAACAATTTCTTATTTTATAGAGAAACACCCTCTATGTTCCTGTAAAAAACATTATTTATTAGAAGTAATAAAGAAGTAAATCGTATTTTGGACCTTTAATCTGCAAATACAACATAAAAACATGCACTCTGTGGTCATGTTTGCCCACCCTCTCTAGCCAGGTGCAGCAGGTGCGTCTCCATGTCCTGAACTTCATGTTGTTGGATGTAGCTGTGGAACTGAAACACAGTCAGGACGTCCTGTGACAGGGCGGCAGCAGGAGGGTTCAAGTCAAACTCCAGATCCCTCCTGTCCACCATCTCTCCCACAACGATGCCAATCACTAGAGAAATGGGGAAAAAAAAGGCATTTTAAGCAGTTAAAAACTCACTTATTTAATTTTTTTTTTCTTATTTCGCTTTTGAAATAAGAAAAGCATTAGTTGTACCTCTGTCTGTGCTGTGTGGATGTTTTTCCTGCAGGACGGCCGTGTACCGCTGGTTCAAGTGTTTCAGCACTCTGTCCAGTGTGGTGTGGAAGAGTCCAGCAGATCCGCTGCACTCCGACCACAGACTCATCAGCTGGGGGCGCTCTGCAAGGCTCGGAAGAACTAGGGCAGCACAAAACAAAAACACGGTCAAACTTTGTCCACCTTTTAAAACAAACGTCCGTGTCGATCACACACACCGTCAGCTGCAGAGGTGACCGTCCCCAGGCGGTCTGCGCTGATCTCTCCGAGCTCCTCCAGCAGCTGAGTCTGTCCGGACAGCTTGAGGAGCAGACTGCGGCGCTGCCACACTCCCACGCCACTGCTCAGCATCTGCCAGCCAAACCACAGCCAAAGGTAAGTAAAAGTACACAGCAGTACTAAACAATAATGCACAGTTACAAAGTGTATTTTTATTTTAGAAATAAATGTATGAAATATTAGAATATTTAAATCCTTTGGTACATTTTTGCAAACATTTCTCGATGGTTACCTGCTTGGTTTTCTCTTTAGAACAACTGGTTCATTCATGATTTAGTAAATGTTTAAATATAATTTGGAAAAATGTATATTTAATATTTTTTATATTGTTTTGTTTTTTATTGCATTCAAACTTAATCTTATATATTATTATTTCTAACAAATGACACCAATTTGTTTTCATTCATTTTGAATTATAATTAATTTCTCAGTTTTAGTTTATTGATATTTTAAAGTCACAGTAATATTGTCATGTCTTTTCTTTTATATTTATTAATATTTTTCTGGTTTTAACAATTGTAGCACATAGAAATTGTGTATCCTGTTTCTTTTTTCACTAATGCACTTTTATGTGGCAGCAACTTAATTTTATTCTCCTGTTTTTAGTGACAGAACAATGAACTTTTTATGTATTTTTAAGTATCATTTTGGTAGTAGATTTTACATGAATCAGATTTTTGAATTTCATTGTACTTGTGACAGTGAAAGATCAATCTATTTATCTATTTTGATTTTTTTTTAATCATATTTCATCACTATTATTGATCTAAAGACCCACTGCAATGAAAATCGTATTTTTTGTGTTTTTAACATGTTCATGTCGCATTTTTCTCATAATAGAGAATCTTTATAAAATAATTTGCAATTACAACTATGTTTCTGATTATTTCTAAATCAAATTAGGAGCAGATGAAGACCGGATGCTTGAAAAAGCCCAGACTAATGATGCAGCTACTGAAATGAGCGTGTCAAAGTCTCCTCTCCGCCCGCTCATGCTTCGGTGTGCGAGACTTGATGAGTTGCAATTCTGGCTCAAAAACTGGTGTGCATAAAATATGTCTTAAAAAAACATCAAAAGTTTTTTGATTTTGGCTGAAAACTAACTAATCATAATTAAACGATCCCTGGGAATGATTTTACAGTAGAAACAAAGAGGAGGAGGAAGAGTCGTTCAGTTGCACCTGCACCAGGTGGTTGCAGTACTGCAGGTGGATGACGATGGCTACATCCAGGTTTTCGTTTCCAGTTGTGAGCGGCAGGGGGCTTCCTGCTACGCTGTTGCCCACTCCCGTGTCCTCCGTCAGGGCTTCACTCAGGTGTCCTCTGGCTTCTGGGTGCTGACCCCTGAGCAGAACATACCACAATTTACCACAAGATGGCAGCAAAAACACAGAACTTTCTGTTTTTGTGGTACTCCTGTTCTACAATAAACAGATTCATAATAATGTTAATTCAGATTCATATGCAACTCCTACTGATAATCTGTGCTGACTCACCCAATCCTCTCTCCATCAGTGTCGAAAAGTGGTGACCTCTGCTGAGGAATGCTCAGGCTGGTGTTGTCATCTCCTGTGTCCTCGTCGTCAAAGTCGGAGGTGTTGAGGAAGTCGAAACTCTCCAGAGCGCTCTCCACTGTCAGACTGAGGCTGGAGGACCGACTCCTGTGACCTGGGAGACGGCACTGCACAAGGAGGAAATCAGGAGGTGAAGACACCAGAAATGTATGTTGGTGAAGTTCATTCTTCCTAGTCGACTAACCTTAAGAAGGTCTTCCAGGCGCATCACTTCCTGCTCCAGATCCTGCAGCTCTCTGCAGCGGTGAGTCAGTGACTCCAGCCTGGCCAGCAGACTGTGGATGGCCTCCTCTAGGCTGCTTTCCAGGAACGCCCTGCTCCCCTCACCCGTCCAGCTCAGGCTCCCCCCACCGTCGGTGGCGCTTCCACCGGACGGCACAATTTCTGAAGAAGTCAGCCTCTTCACAAGCTGTCTGGTCAGGTTGCCTGGTTCCTCTGTGTCCAGTTCGACGGGCTTCAGGTCATCGGCGTGATCCAGGAACACATCCTCGGGGGCCACTGTGGACAGGTGTCCATCGGAGCACAGGGAGGGGGCGGCGGAGCCACAGTTGGAGCTAGAGTTACGTTGGGACTCTGTGCGTTCCCACTCTGAGTCCTCTGCGACATCCACGTCATCGCTGGCGAGGCTTGCGCTGGTCCTGCTGCCTCTGCTGCCAGTCTCTCCATCCTCTTCATACTCCTCCTCCTCCTCTTCTTCTTCTTCATCTTCCTCCTCCTCTTCTTCTTCCACTAAATGCTCCTCTGCAATGGAGTTCTCCCTGGCTGGGAGCGTTTGTGCGGGTAAAGATTCAGTTTCTGGAGGGGTGACGGTGATTTCCGGGTTGGACTGGCTTTGGGAGAAGGAAGCCGGGGCCGGACTGCTTGAAGAACCGGAGGTGTCGGAGAAGGTGAAGGAGAGGCGCTTGCACTCCGCCACGCCGCAGCCGCCGTTCTCAAAGACATCGTCTGGTAAAGTGGACTGAAAGAAAAAGAAAAATAGTTCAAGTCTGTAGAAACAAAATCCAGTTTTTAAATCTGTGAACAAAGGAAAAAGCTCTTCATCAAGAAAAGATAGAAACCAAACATGATGGAACAGCAGCTTGTAAGACTTCTCTCTAAATCCCAGTGACTTTTTAATAAAAAAAACTTTTGAAATTGGGCATTTTATGAATAAAATAACAATTTGATCAATTCCCAAACAAGATTGCTATTGAACTCTTAAAAAAACATAATTTGACTGAAATCTGTCTGAAAACATGCCAGTCTTTACTGTGTGTTGCTCAGATTTGCAGGGTTCAGAACTGCTTTCCATCATGCAACACTGCAGCCCCACAGTGAGGCGCTGGACCAAACCAAGTCACACCAGCAGAGAAGGAAAACCTCATCATGTCAGTGAAGTAGGAGACGCACACAGCCAGGATTGGAGGGTTAAGGGCCCCAACGCACACTCACATAGACCTCGAGACTGGATTTGGGCCTGGGCCGGAGCGACGCCAGGTCACCAAATGAGCGACTGCGCCTTAGCTTCTCTAGCAGGGTGTCTCGGAGCATGTGGAGGAAGGAGAGGCGCTGGCGCTCCACGGGATACGGCTGCCACTTCTTTACAGAGTGAACGCAGGCCGAGGCAGGTGTGAGTGGGTTTTAAGTGAGGGGTCGAGACAGAACGGAGGAGGGTGAAAAGCGGGTGCAGGTTTTAAAATATGGAGGAGATGCACCAGGGAGAGGGTTAACTTCCTTCAGTGACTTCTTAAAAAATGTGGGGCATGAATTAAATAATCCCTTTAAGACGAATGTTAGTATATATGTGTAACTTACAAAGAAGGAGTTGTCCTGGAAAGTGGGGGTCTCCGGGGTGCCCTGGCTGTAGACAGACACTCGCCTCTGGAGAGCTGTGGCTTTGCTTAAATTACCAGATGACAGAGTCAGGTCCTCAACATCAAAGGGGCTACAGGGAGACAAACAAATAAAAATGATAAAATGTGGAAAAGTGATGGAATTGTCATCAGGTGTAGGAGCAACGTTTGTCCACAAGAGGGCAGGAGACTCCAAGAAGCTCAGACTAAACGTACAGCTCACAGCAGTTGTGGGTGTTCAACCAAACATATGGTCGGGCCAGTTTTTGACTGTACTGAGATGAAAATAGACACTGGCTGCATTTCAGCAATCTGCTACCCAGCAATTTGTAGCTCAGGGTTAAAGTTAAAATGCTCACCTCACTGGTTTTTCCACGTTAAGCATCATTAAAATGAAGCTCCTGATGGCATTTCTGATTCAAAAATGAGTAACAAATAATCCTACTTACTACCACGTCACCTCCAGGTTGAGTTTGATGGTTCCCAGGTCGTTGACGTCCACCGCCACCACCTGAGGCATGGCGGTGAACAGCTCTTTGGTCTCACAGATGACGCTGCCCACCAGCATGTGAGTGGCGAGGCCCTTCAGCTCTGTCACCTGAGGCAAACAAACACCGCCTGAATACAGGGGAAGGCACCACTCACCAGCATCTCAAGCTTCTTTCCATACGTTTACCTTGATGTTGATGAGGTCAGAGATGAGAGGCATGAAGACCATCTCGTCTCCGTCCCAGCTCTGTCTGGAGTTCACCTCGATCCTGCCTTTCAGCTTCCACCGCTGGCGACCGTACCGCATGAAGATCTGTCACAAGTCAAAAGAATGTCTCCAGCTCAGCAAATGTTTGCTCTTTTAGCAGCTGGTGTCTCAGGGGTGGATGTAGCAGCTATTAGCCATTATGGTCAATTAACTCTTAAAGATTTACTCTTTGCTGTTGTCATATTTGCTTTGTACAAAAGTGTTTGGCTTCATTTCTGCTGCAGCATCCTCACAAAAACGAAACAAGTTATGTCATTTAAGTAGAAACTGATGGTTTTGTTTCTAGTCCAACAATTCCAAGCTTTCCCTGAACTCCATCCAGACTTCTCCATCTTTCATGGACTAAGACGTCTACGTTTGAAGGTAAATACTTGCAGTTTTAATAGTTTTTTCTTTAATTACATTCATACTTTAGTATGTGTGTTTTAATAAATGTCAACATGTCTGGTGAAACATCCCTTTGCTTTGGTTTAAACAGAGTAAAATATTTTTTAGATACTTGCCTCGTATTGGTCTCCAGGACAGAGTCGAGCAAAACCAGCCAAACCTAAAGGTTTTTTTGAATTAAAAAAAAAAAAAGTAAAAATCAAAGAGAAAACAATATGTGATGAAGACAAATAGAATACTGCATACAGAATAACTACAGGAAATAACAGGAGCTCATTTTGTATAATTATTTTTGCTTTTTACTGCAATTATTGGCTTGGAAAACTGTCTAAAAACAGATTTCAAATAATATATTTAGTTTATATGAAGCCCCTGAAGGGACCTAAAGAAAAATAAAATAAAAAAAAAGTTTTCTGGTTACAATCTGGTGAGCACCAGAAACTATATCTATATATATATATATATGTATATATATATATATATATATATATATTTTTTTTTTACTTCGATGTCCCTTTAGGGACTCTGTAGGTTTAAACTTTTAATATATCTTTAATTTAGGATTGTACAATAGGTGGGTATATAACAGCCAATAATTTAAAAAAAAGTTCATTTTTGAGAGGAAATAAACATTTTAGCCAGATGAACAAAAAGTAAGCTACAATAATGAAATGAATTGAACAAATCTGATCTCACCCTTCATCTTGATGTGAAACTCCCCGAGCAGGTTCTCCAGTTCGGCCTCAAAGGTGCTCATGTTCTGAACAATGGAGGAGATAAGGCCGACTGTCAGGTTATTTACCGACACCCTTTCAAAGCCAATCAGCAGTAAAATGTGGGGGTCTACTTTAAGCCTTTGAGGGCAGGTGTGTGCTGAGGGCTTTACACTGTTTGGAAATCAGTGTAAACAGTTATCTGCATCCTCTTGTGGGCGTGGCCTAATGCTCAGCACTATAAGCACTATATTCTCAGATCAAAGCACCCTTGTTAAGACTGCAGCCTTTCTTCTAGTGAGTGTGGCTTAGAACGGCGGTGGGACTACCTCGGTGTACTCTTTGTAGCGGCGGTTGACCTCAGCAATGCTTTCTTTGGTGCCTTTGGTGGAGGGAGAGGAGGAGAAGGCCTGCTTCATCCTGCTGGCGCCGTCCCTCAGCCGGCTCTGGATGCAGAAGGCCTCGTACAGCTCGTCCACCTGCACACAGACACAGTCGCTCCATCTTTAACCAGAGGGCCACACTGGTGATGCGATACATACTGCGATACATTCATCATGATATGATATATATCCCAAAGTGTCCAAAGACAGTACCAGACAATATTTCACTATTTTTTTAATTATGACTTAAGAATGATCTAAATTTGAATACATTTTCATAAAAGTAAAATTGTAAGATACATGTTATTGAACGATCAGAACATTTTTAGCACTGTATCTCATAAACAAGTGATGTTCTTTTGGTAATTTAAGAAATTTTAAGTGGAAAACAAAGTGTTTGCTGTAAAATAATAATCGACTATTGTCTTGGTAGTATTTTAAATCGGTACAAATATTGCCAAATGAAGTATCGCCACATTGATTTTTCCCCTACATCCCTATTAGACAAACACAAAGAACAGGAGTGTTGAAGTGAGCAGACTGATAGAGCTGTGATCCAGTGACGTCTGGGTCTGCAGCCCCAGAGGGACGCTCCCAAAGCGAGACAACGCCAGAACATCAGACGGGGCTTTAAGTTCATTTGAAGAGAGCTTCCATCTGCAGCGCCACTCTGATCTCATGACCACAGAGGCAAGAAACAACTTGTCTTCCTGCTGTCACACTCCCAGCGCTCATCTCAGCTGATAAAAAGATGCTGCGATAGCATGACTCAACTCATTTGAAGCAACTCAGTTTCTCCCTAATTGCCCCGCCGCACTTTTACATCTCATGTTCGATCCCTGTGATAAGACGTTACTAAACTATCCTGCTAAAATGGATACACAGACTGGTTTTTGTCTTTCAAATTTGCTTTTTTTTTTCCCTCAACGTCAAACAGTCGAGGAAGAAAACTGCAATTCTATTAGCTCTAAAGGTATATTTTTTATTCAATAAGTTTGCCTAAAATCGAAGCCAAAAAAAGGCAAAACAAAAGCCTGCCGGTGGGTTCTCATCCCTGAGATATTGCTGCCTGCTGCGAGTGCTGAAAAATTAATGCCTTTTGCTCTTTACGGCACTCATTAGAGAGACGCGGCTCCATTATGGCTCCTAACTGTTTTTGGTCTCCACAGACGATCAGAGCGAGCACACACAGAGACGTGAACGAGCGCTCTCATGAACAAAAGTTAGGCGAATATTAAAGTTCTTATCCAAAAAAAGTTAGCTGAATTGGATTCCTGCTCAACGTTTCTTCCCAGCATGCAGAGGAAATAGAAAGTCGGAGTGTATTATAAGTGTTTCTAAAGACAAACAGTTCCACACCCAACCCAATCCCACCAACTCCACCTCAAACCAGTCTGCTCCAGGCTCCCACCCACCCCCGGCTGGTACCCAGCCCGTCTGTCTGTCTGTCTGTGGTATGCGGTATGTGCGGCGGACAGCAGCTGAGCTGGGCCAGCTTTAAAACAACATCCAACCTCAACTTTATTTTAGCGCTCCGATTTGTATAAAGTTGGTTCAGAATCACTTAAGACTCACTTCAATGAAAATTGGGTTTTTAATCCTCATGCTCTCTTATGGGGTCCAGATGACCCCACCCTTACATTGATGTGTGATCCCTCCCTTGATAAAGGGGGACAGGATTTTATGTCTACCATGGACACCAGTGAAGATAAAAGATCACTTAAATAAAAATTCCAGGCACTTTCAATGTAAACATGCTTAGGATAGCACAAGCGTTACCACGTTCTTCTAGCATTCTTCTCATAATGGAGGGCATATATAAAATAATTTAAGATTAAAATTGCGTTTGAGTATTTCTTTACTTAAATCATGATGGATCAGG
>NC_050522.1:15823907-15824846 GCF_002922805.2 Oryzias melastigma | reverse complement strand
GGGCTCGCGAGGTCCTATAAGCTGGAGAGAGACTAAACAAAGGGCTGATGGGAAATTAGCTTAGGCTAACATCCACCCAAAACCAAGATGAGAATTTCTGCAGAACATATGTCTTAAAAAACAACTTAATTTTTTAGATTTTGGCTAAAATAATTATAAATCTAAGACCACCAGGAATGATTTTACTATAGAAAAAAAAAATTGACTTTTACAAGCCATCTTTCAAAAGAAAAATATTATTAAGAGTAAGAAAAAGTTATCAAAAATGCATACAATTGACAAGTAGAAACTTTAATTTCCCCTGATAATAAAAAAAATCAACAGGAAGAAATGTAATGAACTAAATGAGCCTTTACACTAACCAATAAAAGCTGTACATAAAACAATACATTTATTCCATACTGTTTAACAAACTTTAGAGCAGCCGTCCTTCTATCACCATGCTGTCATCAGCTAATGAAGCTCCTGCTCGTCCTCAATTACTAAACCCTTACAGCCTGGAAGGATGCAAGCTTTTGAAGGTCGGCCAGGCTCCTCTCCAGAGGGCAGCCATCAGCATATTGCTGCACCTCAGGCGCATTACATCCCAAAAAAACAAAAACAAAGAAAAGAAAGGAACCACAGCACAAATTGATGGATACTAATTGAATTCCGTCGACTTGTGGACGAGGAAACAGATGCTTTTCCTGGAAAAATGACGTATTCTGATTGGACATTGGATGTCTGTCTTTCTGGATTTTTCCCTTCTAAAACAGCTTCTGTAGACTAATAATAATAACCAGAGTATTATTAATCATTACATTATTTAACATATTATGCATGCAGTCTTTGTATGCATTTTACCAAGAAAAATTCTTAACATCAAAGGTCAAATGTGACATTTTAGTAACGATTCAATAAATACTGTTTGCAAACCATTTTTCAATTGGAACAACAATA
>NC_050522.1:15746117-15823404 GCF_002922805.2 Oryzias melastigma | reverse complement strand
TCTATCACCATGCTGTCATCAGCTAATGAAGCTCCTGCTCGTCCTCAATTACTAAACCCTTACAGCCTGGAAGGATGCGAGCTTTTGAAGGTCGGCCAGGCTCCTCTCCAGAGGGCAGCCATCAGCATATTGCTGCACCTCAGGCGCATTACATCCCAAAAAACAAAAACAAAGAAAAGAAAGGAACCACAGCACAAGTTGATGGATACTAATTGAATTCCGTCGACTTGTGGACGAGGAAACAGATGCTTTTCCTGGAAAAATGACGTATTCTGATTAGACATTGGATGTCTGTCTTTCTGGATTTTTCCTTTCTAAAACAGCTTCTGTAGACTAATAATAATAACCAGAGTATTATTAATCATTACATTATTTAATATATTATGTATGCAGTCTTCGTGTGCATTTTACCAAGAAAAATTATCAACATTAAAGGTCAAATCTTACATTTTATTAAAAATTCAATAAATACTTTTTGCAAACCATTTTTCAATTGGAACGACAATATTTAATCCAAGAGTGAGAGTGAATATTTTAGACTGTAGGATATTCTAAGTGTACCTTTATGTGTTTGATTATACATGAGTGATTATGTGCAGATTAAAGCAGTAGAACAACATCAAACACCAAATCCCTCTCTGGGGAACCGTGTGTGTGGATGGATGGAGTGATCGGTACTTGATGGAAAAGCAAAAGCCTGCCTTCATATCAGAGTTATTAACATGCAAAATATCATTCTGGATTGAAAATGGCATGTGGCTAAATGTACCCCCCCCCTCTGAAGGAGAAGGTGGAAGAGCCCGACAGCTGCCTTCTTCACCTTCAATCTCTGTCACTCATCTCTTTAATGATCCCCCGCTGATACCGGTGTGCATCGGACAAACATATCCACCGCAGAGATGTACTCCATCCAATGCAGGACGCCGCTGTGGTTGAGCTGCACCACCTGCCTCCTCCATGCGAGCCAATTACTGTGCAGACATCAGCAGGCGGCGCCGGAACAAAAGACGAGTCAGACGTGAGTCACAAACCGACGACCCACTGATGGATGATTGTCCAGTTTGTTGCTCGCAGCAGCTGTCCGGCACAAAGAGAGGGACACGCCCAAAATGCAAACCTGATCTGGGACACGAAGCTCGGATTCACTGCAGTGCAATAACGATGTACCAAATCTGTGAGCGGGCATCAGGCTAAAAACTGTGATATTATTCACCATTTTTGTTGCACCAGTAATGTTAGATTGGGGGTGTGAGGGGCTGTAAGCTAGTAGGAGAGTGCGTAAACACATGGATGATGGGAAATGGGGGCAGGCTTACTCTCACCCTCAATAAAGAGGTGGATTTCTAATGAACTCCTGCAGAAACTATAGAAAGCGGCACAGGTTTTTTGTCGCATAATCCTAATTAAAAGAGCACTTTTAAAATAGATAAAAAGATGATCAGAGTGGAATTATTTTTAACTAAACCAGTCTTTTAGCTCTTTCTGAGCCAATATATATTTTCTCCTTGATAAAAACCACAAGCTATACATTTTTTAACTGTATTAACAATTTACAGCCATTCTCAAAGTGTCTTGAATAGGAATTTCTATCCGTTTTGACCTGTTTGCTTGATCACAGAGCCGATACTTCACCGATGGTAACTGTTTTTATTTACATCACTTAGATTAAACTGAATAAATTCTCCTGGCACACCTGACCACACTGTCATACTGTTTAAAAAGCACATTCTGTTCTGTTTACATTATAAAAACCTCATTCACAAATCACAAACTCAATCATTTCATTAACCATCAGCCAACGTTCATACTTATTTATATACTTCTCCCCTTAAATGTACATTCCAGACTCCATTAGTGCAGCTCAAACTAATGGATGCTTCTTTTATAGCACGATAAATTGCTCCTGAAAGACTATAAAGACACCTTTCTGCACACAGAAATGAGTGGGTCAACTTAGAAAAAGAGCTCAGGCAGTGCAGGTAGCAGAAATCAGGGTGTTTTTTTCTATTTTTAATTAGGTTAAACGCAAAGCTTTTAAGCATCCTAGGGCGACAAAAGGTATAATTTAAGAGACTATGTTGACAAGAATGCAGATTTAATGGAATTTCAAAGTGCAGCTGTTTTTAGAAAACCTGTTAAAAGGTTATGCAACCGCAAAGAATATTCTGAATCACTTTCCAACTGATGGAGGAGCGTCGATTCTATGAACAAGAGCCCCGCTGAGTATTCAAGCTAGAGAATTTATTTAGAGTAGCAAAAAAAGGAGAAGTGTTGCACGCTTGATTCAACCAGACAAGACAAGGCCTTTTACCTGCCGAACGAGATTTATCAAAGTTCTGCTTCACTTTTTCAAATATTTACTAGATTCTAATCTATTTTGAGCAGAGCCTGCGAGAACAGAGGAGCTTAAAATAATCTTGGATGCGAGGAAGAAAGGTCCTGACAGTGTTTGTGGGAAGGAATTCGTCGTCGACTTTGCTCACGGTTTCTGTTTGTTATCGGAGGGATAGAAGCTGCTGAGAAATATCCTCAGCTTTGGAGGAAACGTCACTCATATAAGATTTTTTTCCCAGCTTTCTGGAACTGTTGGCGATTCACATTTCTTGTGACTTTAGCGCAAAATTTTCCTCCATTTTTAGGGCAGCGCTAATACGAGAGGGCATTTATGTGAACATAAAGAACTAACGTCACTTTATAGATGGTTTCCTTGAGCCCCACTGAAGACTTCAAAGGCTGTCTTTGCGTCACCATGGTTACACCGGGAGCGCTTTGGGTTGGCGCTCTGATTACCTGCTGTCTTGTTTGATTTGATGCACAGCGAGGGAGACCATTACTGGACAACAAAAGAGGATGAAGAAGAAGAAAAAGTCAAACAGCACAGCAACCTTGTAAGGGATTAACATCTCCAGCTGGGAGCCTTTGCAGAAATTACAAAAGAAGGTATATACCTGGGGTGGGGGCGTTCTTGCTTTAGCTTCCAAGACGGATTGACACTTCCTCAAACTAACACTAAATTTTCCTTCCTAATGACATTTGTGGTTACAAACGACAACTGACTGGCTTAAGTTTTTGTTTCATTAATTAAGTTTAAAACTCTTTAAGTAGCATTATCACAGTTTAAGAGAGAGATCAGAGTTGAATGTGTCTGAAGACGAAAATGAAACTATCCTAAAAACACAGAGAGGGGGCAGCTTATCGCACCCCTTCTAGAATTACAATCTTTTCTCGTGAGCCAAATGCCACAAGTGACAGCAAGTTTTCACTTTAAACAACAACAGCACGAGGGCTTTTTAAATGAAACGCCTCACTAATTCCTTTAGCGATAATACAGTGGAATCCAAGACCGGTTACAAAACTTTAAATGGTTTCAAAACCGAAGAGAAAAAAGTACAACCAGGTTCATAATCACAAACTTAAAAAAAAAAAAAGGATTCAAGTTATAAAATGAAATAAAACTTTGATCAGATTCTGTTTTTTTCGAGTGTAACCCTGTTATTAATACTTGAAGACAGTGGGATAAACATATCCTAAATAAATCAGATAAAGATGCCTTTAAAATTAAATAAAAATAAAGGAAATAAGAGTGTTAGTGACTGAATTGAAGAAGAAAAAAACTGAATTTTGATAGAACTTTACTTGATCCCATGGCGGAGATTGTTACCGTAGCCCAAAAAAACAAGATAATAATATACATTTTTAAAAATCTGCAATATCTGGTTTACTAATATTTTGTTACTTTAGCTGAAACGGATAAAAACCCTCCAAAAATAGGTTTATTGTTAATTTATTAAAAGGAAGAGGTCCATCAAAGCCGTTTAGAATGTAATGAAATATTTTCTGGATATAATTTGTAGGGCTCTAATGGTTAAATACTAAATTATTTAATTTAGCAATTAAATAAAGCCCCAGCAACCAAATCTAAAATGATCAATGTATATTTTTCAGTAGCTTCTTGAACATGCAGGAGTAAAAGTGACTTCTTACCTTGCTGATATGAAACTCCAGACGCCTCATGTACCTCTCGATGCTTTTTATTTGCTGCAGAAACAAGCGGAAAGCAAGAAATAAGTGCTGCTCTGGAGGGAAAAAAATAGCTGCAGATGTTTTACAGATGTGAAAATATTAACAAATTCAGAATTTTAACTCCCAGATACACAAATTAAAACCTACTTTATTTTTCTCACACACAACATTTCTCTGTTTGCTTTATTTAGCCATTATTGATGAAAAACATTATTTTGAAAGAGAAATAACTAAAGAAACACCAATTTTACTTTTAGAATTCTTATTTTTTTCCCACAATATGTTAAATATAAGTCAATTAAGAATTTCACAACACTTTAACAGCTACTTTTGAGTTGTCAAATTGCATAGCTACAGCACAGATTTGTACAACTTATGACGTTTTGCAAAATTCATGAATAGGTTAAAACTTGATATTTTTTAAAGGGAATGTGAGCGCATCTGTCTTTCCTGTGTTCATCTTTCAGTTTTGATATTCTGCTCCTGCCTTTCCAAACTTTTTCTTCGTCTCTCAGGTCCTGTCCCAAATATCTCTCTGCCTTCAACTCCTTTAACCCCCTTTTTTTCTATCAAAAATTCAGCTGACTCGCATCAAACCTCTTGTTAAAGAGCAACTTTCCTTCAGCTTCTTACCTTGTCAAGATCATACAGCACTCCCTGGAGAGAAACCACACAAACACACACAGTTACTTAAGAAAACACAGCTGGAACTGCTTACTTCATGCCAAACAGATTGCAGTTGAGCGTCATTAAAAAGTAAACCATGTTGATATCGCTTTCTTGACTCTGCATGTTTACATTATTTAAATGAAGATAAATAGAGTGTAGATGTCTGAATTCCTGGTATCTACCAGCACTTCTGCACAGAATTAATGTGGCTCTCACCAAACGTGAGTTCCTCTTCATGTCCTTCATCAGACACATCAGTTTGTCCAGCTCCGTTTGATGAACTTCAAGGTATTCACTGTGGAACACACAAAAAAAAGAGATCAAATCATGACTGGAGCAAAAAAAAAAAAAAAAGTTGTTTATCGTCAACAAAAATGATGGACAAACACAAATATGTATTCCATTAAAGAAAACAAATATTATTTTTACAGATTTTATTTTGTAGAAAGAAGTAAACCAGCCCCACTTCCCATCATCCATCTGTTTACGCTCCCTCCTGCTAGCTTACAACCTCAACCTAACATTAGATGTGCATCAAAAATGATGTGCAATAGTGGAGCTAAGCATAGAGCCAGATGTCAGATAGTGAAAATAAGATGTACATGCATCTATTTGTGAGCAAGTGGATGAATCAAAATTCATTATATTCAGGTTTTTTCAATGCAATTTTTTGTCTACTCCTGATTCACAACGATTTGCATAAAGAAATACTCCGAAATGCAATTTTAAGCTTAATTTTATATACATGTCCTCCATCATCAGAAAAATGCCACATGTTAAAAACACAATTTTCTGTAAGGTCATTCCCACTGAATGAGTGACTTAAGTGTCAGGGTTACTCACTCCAGGCCTTGTTTGAGGGCATTGTAAACCTCCTCCAGTCTTTTGGGCTGCGGCTCTCTGGAACTGCTGCCCCCCTTGTGGCCTGAGAGGTGGGGCTTCTTAGGCTTGGATTGAGGCTTCTTCGGTACTGCAGAGTTTCCCATGAAGGAATTGCACCTACAAACATAAAAAATACACATATTATTAGACCTATTTGGAAAACATGTTGCAAAAAAAACACCAAAAAAGTATGTTTTTTTAAAACTCAATCACATGTAGTTTGTCTCAGATCTGGCTCCATCCAAATTTTACCAACAATCCATGAATGCACATGGAGTGGTCTCACCATGGAGTCATCTGTTCTAACATTGTCAGCAAAAACATGCTGGCAAACGTGCAGTAAATCACTCAAACCCCCAGATGAAACTCGTGGTCGCTGTCACACATGTGCCAAATACCACCTCTGTATCTGTGAGCACATGCTAATGGACGCCCCTCCACCCACCAGCCACCCCAACTCTCTGACCTTTGCATGGCAACCATTTATCTTTACCAGGAAGTGAACTTACAAAACCTCACAAGGTGACACAATCACGCTGCCAGCACTTAGTGACATTTGACGTTCGTCTCTTCCTGCTCCAAGTCTTCAGCATGTGGTGCAGACAAAGAGCTGGGCTGGTAACCTGTTTAAGAGATTGTAGCTCTAATTTAACTCTAGATGACTGCTGTATGAATCTTTATAAACCACTGAACCATCCGTCAGCCGTGTTTCACCCGTCTCTATTGTTTCATTGCATCCTCTTCATTGAACTGCAACAAAGTCTGATAATGGCGTAATCATTGAAATCAGGAAAACATAAAACATGCAGATGATTGGGCTTGTGGACCAGGGCAAGGAAATGCTTCAATAGTCAAATGTCAAATGCAAATTCATAGTTAAGAAACGCAGATAATATGCCTACAATCCCTTCTTTTGTTGATCTATTGCAATAGTTTGCCCACGCAGCAGATAATAAACTCCCCTCCTGGGTTTTTCTGAGCACTATGACTTTCACACACAGCATGTTTTTACAGATTTAAGAAGTGAAGTCATGAGACTTGAAATTTGGGGATTCTTTTATTTTGGGGTGTAATCCCACCCTGCTTGTCACTTATACAGTAGCATGTGTGGTGTACCATGATCTGCCCTGTGATAGCTGCTATTGTCTTCACCAACCCCTGAGACTTCCCTCAAATGGATTAGATAATGGGTGGATGCACTTTGTGCATGTCGGAGGGTCAGATAATGCTGATCCTGTACAATAGTGGGTTCAAATTTCAAAATCAAACCCCTCCACATATGATTTTATCCAAGACTCACTCTGATGAAAATCATTTTTTGAGGGTTTTTAACGTGTTCTTGTTTGTTGTTCTTATTGTTTCTGCCGTTCTGTAGAAACTATGTCCTAGAATATGATAGAGTTTTTGATTTTGGCTAAAAACAGCAAAATCATAATCAACATCATAATGAAAAACACTTTGAAAATAAATCAAAAGACGATCGTAGTGAGATTTTTAATTGATGAGACTCTTGAATTTTCGTCAAGACTCCAGGATATGTTTCAAAAGTGTGAATGTTGAGAGTAAAGCTGATTTTTTTTTTTTTTGCATATTTTGAAATTTAAAAAAATTGCATCCTAATCTTAGCAGCTTGTACCATTTAAACCAATCAAATTTAAATAAATTCACAAAACACACATTCTTAGAAGATCTCTTTAAACTAAAAGGCATGGGTCTATTCACCAACTAGCCACTGGGGTAAATAAATAAATACATCTACAATGAAGTATCAGGGCAATTTTACAAGCAATATATATATATTTTTTAATTACAATTTTGAAGTTGTAAATTTATGAGAAAAATGTCGTAACTGTTAAATTAGAAAAATAAAGTCATTAGAGGCTAAATCTCTGACTTTTTTTTCCTGTGACTAAGATGAAATTAGTCGGTCTGCTGCTGCAAATGACAATCACTTGCTGGACTGTATGCTCATTTTAACTAAAATCTAATAAATTTTCAAGAAACAGTTATACATTTATTACTTTAAATCTCGTAATTTTGATTTTTTTTTATTTTTTGCCCTAATAGTCGTAAAAATCAGACTCAATGACTGTAGAAAAAAAGGCAGTCTGGTGATCCTATTCTCCATGTTTGAATTGATCCGATTTAAAATTCAACTCTACGGTTGTTGCATTTTAGCCAAATTGGATATCAGAGAACTCAAAAACAAACAGAAAGCATCTTTTTTTATCCATGAGTAAAACATAGACCTCATCCGTGTCCAAAGAGCTGGGTCACAAGTCCCTCCCTTCCTTTATTGATCGATTAATTCATTCATCCTAAGGAATGTTCATCCACCCGATTCACACTCCAATTGTCGTAACATTTTAGGGACACGTCAACCGATTCCAGCGCTCTACAAGCTGAAACACGCCACATCTCTATGCAAGGCAGTGGCACAAGCTCGAGTTAAAATGCTACAAATGTAGGGCAACAATGAGTAGAAGTGCCGCATGGCCCCAGGGTCACACAAGCTGTGGTGTGGCAGAGTCTCCTGACAAACACACACACAGGACTGCACAGACTAATCATTGTAATATTGCTGCCTTGCACTCAAACTGCACAGCATGCACAAAGGCACACACATGACTGCACGCATGGAGAGACTGCTCAGTGGCAGTAGCTGTGACACGATCTGCAGGCCATATCCGTCGCTGTTCGCCTCACTTATCAGAACACTTGTGTCGCTGTCATTCGCTCAATCTTTCCAACTGATTACACTGAAGCAGAGGCAAAGGACAAGGGGGGGTCCTCCCAGCAGAACCGCACAAGAGCCAAGTCAAAGGGGGAAAAAGATCTCAACAAATCTGAAAAGGTTGTCTCTGATATATGAGCTGCCAAGTCAGAAAACAATATTAAAGATCAAAAACTGAAAGACTGGATGCAGTAAATCATCTGTTTGGCTCCAAGTTGAGAAGCACTGATCCAGAATGGGTCAAGAACTCCTCGACTCTGCATCTGTAAAGTTAAATATTGGCTTGTCTGCACCAATAAATTACATCTCCTAATAAAAACATGGCGAAACATTAATCAGCCATGTGTTCAAGATTCTGCATGTGCAACTTTTAGGCACATTTTCACTCAGAAACGCAGATTTAAAAAAAACGTTCAGCCAGAGAAATAAATGAAGGATCTGTTATATAAAGGTGAGCATAAAAGCTTTTCTGCTGCTTCTCTCAAGAGCAAAGTTATGATGGACAGCTTTGTCTGCTGTGCAGAGAGACCTTGACGTCAGTAAAGCAGAACAACTATTTAAATAGGACTTGGGTGACAGAGTTCTTTCAATGATTTATATTGAGGCTGTCGACAGCATCTCTACAGAAAAGAACAGAACAGAACAGATAAAGATATGGGTTTGGCCGACATGGAGTCCAACAAATGATCACGTTTGACATCAGGAAATGTGTAATTTATAATTTTTTATCATAACAGCAATCCATGTTGATGAAAAACATGAAAACTAAACTATGATATAGACTATTTTAGATCACAATAACGTACATTTTCAGTTATTCTCTGAAAAAAATGTCATTACTTAGTTTTCTCTCACTTAATTTTTCAAATAGCATGTAACTGAATAATTACAAATGGGATTTTTCTTTTAAGTGCACAACAGTTTCAGTTTGTTTGTTGGAAAACATTTTTGCACAGAAGTTCAGAAATAAAAATAAACAAATAAAAACGATAGAAGAAAAATGGCAACAAAGACTTTTTTTTTTTTTCTTTTTTTTTTTTTTTTAAATCGCCCACACAATATGTATATCGCCCAGGACTATCCACAACAATACAATAAGCATAATTTGACTATAGCTGTCAGTATCAGACAAATGATCAATACTTTAGACTACGATCATATATCCCAAAATGCCACTGGGCGGCATCCTAAATGCAACATTTTCAGCCTTTGTGATAGTTTCAGTTTGACATGCCTCTTGGTGGCCGCTCAAGTTTTGAGAAAAAAAGATTTTATGGTGACCGGACATTTTTTTTTTACATTGATCAGTGGCCGACCGGGCACATTTGGAGCACCGGGCACCCTGTCCGTATCAAGTGGTAACAGATACGAGCTGCCGGTAGCCCTGGGGCGTAAAAGAGTAGGTCTTTGCAACTCAGATTTTGAGCAAACATTATAATCTTGTCAATTTACAAACGTACACACTTTTAAATGACATGAAGAAAGCACAATATTCTGTCTTCGTATTCTCCTCAGAATCAATCGCACTTTGGTAAAACGCAGGTTTCTGAGACGCTGTGGTGCTATCAACACCATGATGACATCTGGTCAACTGGCTCATGTCAACAGCACCCGTTGAGTACTTCCTACTTACTACCGTACGATTTCTAACAATCATGGTGGCAGTGGGACGGCAGCACAGGGGCAGGGGGCGGCGGTCTGAAATCAGCTGCTGCCTCCCTGCCACCTGGCTGTCACTGGACTGCCACAGCACGATTTATGGACCTTGAAGACCCTCCTATCATTCAATTATTGCGCTACTGCCTTAGTGCCACCCGCAGCCTCCAAATGTGCCCGGTCGACCACTGACCAATGTCAAAAAAATTGTCCAGTTGCCATAAAAATCGTAACTTTCTTAGCTTAGGTTGCCGCCCGGTGGCATTGTGGGATATGTGATCGTGTCATGGTTTTCACCCCTTTTTTTTCAACTTTTACCCCTGCAATGAGCACATTATATATTTTAGAGAGTGTTTACCGCGAGCGCCGTTCCTGCAGAGTGCTGAAGCCCGCAAAGGACTGGCTCCGTATTATACCATTAGGCCCTCCAGGGGAGTGTGTGCCAGCCGCCATGATCTCCGGGATACGAGACGACACTCCTGAGGAAGAAAAGACAACCAACCATTTTTTTTTCTTAATCAACTATAAAGAAAGTATGTGGACAAAAACATATTGCAATACAGCCGACATCTCCTATGTGCATGTTTCTTGTTGTATCAAAGGGGTTGTCTACAGTGCAAATAGAACAGAAGGAAGCCATCGCCGTAAACATTTGCCATGTGCAATGTGGAAGAGTAGGAGTTAGAGCTTGTGCCAACACGCCTCGACTCCTCTGGCCTATTTGTCACCACTTCCCTTTAAGCATACCTCAGCTGTTACTGTTATTCCTCAGGCAGGTGCCGCAGAGCAAGACATCTTTCAAAAACTCTGCAAAAATGGTCACACTTCCGAACAGAGCTCAACTTCTGTAAATGACTACCGTCTTGTTTCACTTCACTCAGCAAAACGCCGTTTGGACTCCTCAGTGAGGTAATTAAAAAGAATTCGTCCCTGCGCTTATATTTACCCACATCCTGTCAGATTTGAGCCTTTTTTTTAAGCGAGAGCTGTGGAATGCAACCTAAGTCATATGGGCACTTGGTGAGCAAGCTGAAAATAGATGAAGAAACATCCAAATATAGCTGTCACATAATGATGTAGCAGAGATCAGGCACCCAGAGGGAGGAAGAATCTTCTGAGATAACTCAATCAAGGCTTCAGCGGGAGAAATTAGTTTTTGTCAAGATGAGGAAAGCAATTTTTTTCTCCCTTTTTACCTTCTTTTTTTGTAACCAACAAAACAACAATTAAATGCAATTTTAAATACATTTAAATAGAAATACTAGGAATTACCACAGTGCTAGTATCCATAATTTTAAGCTTTAATTCTTAGATCCATCACTTCAAAAAGGGTCTCGTCTTTAATTAAACCCTGTTTTTCCCTTTTCTTCTTCAGTACCTTTGTGTAGGGGGCTTAAATAAACATGCAGACCCACACATAACACATCTCCATTCATCTTACTACAAGGGACCCAGCCATAAACCCGATATGATCCGCTTTGCTCTCTCCGGCACACAGGGTGTAACATAATGACCCTGCATGGGGGCTGAAGAAAGACCAGGGCCGTGTTTTGCAGCAAGGCCACAAAAGACCATCCAGCTGACATTTGTCCTGCTATTAATAGCAGGTAGATCAGCTGTCATCGAACGAGTCTGAAAGGTTGGATAGAAGTTCGCCTGAGCAGATAAAACCAATTATAACTGTTATTTATAGTAAATGGTTTGCTTTGGGGAAGTTAAAGCTTCCTTTAAATTACTCATTTTCATATCATCTGCTGTGGATTATCATTTGGCTTTCAGGATAAAGATTTATATATACTGTATATATTTTTTCTTAGGTAAATGGAGTCAAGTGCAGTTCTCCAAGTGGCCACAAGGGCAAGTGGCTATGTACGAATTCCCTCAATGGAAAACAAACTTTTTATTATGGAGAGAAAATAGTATCATCCCGATCTGTGCGTGATTAATTCTTGTATGTGCGTAGCTTTGGATTTGTGTATGCATAATTCTTGATTTGTGCGTAAATGTGGTTTTAAACTCTCAGGCCACATGTAAAATTTGCTGAAAAAGTTGCATTTAGGTCACTGCACAGTGGCATCTATGACCATAGCCTCACTGACTATTTCTGGTTCCAACTAACATATCCCAAAATATGCCGATTGAATTGACAATTTAGTTTGAACCAGAAGCAAACCATTTAATATCATAGTCACTCATGTCATCCATTGTTAAATGGCTCAGCTTTACACCATTAAGCCTAATCATAAGTATGCCGCTCTTCACTCAACATTCTGCTAAAGAACAGTACGACACCATCCTGACAAATGAGAGCAACCGATTGTGCTCTGCAGCATTTGGGCTCATCTGGTTTCTAGTTCAACACCTCAGTTTAGTATTTATTTTTTTTCTCAGAGACTTTGTGACTCACTGTCCTAAAAAGAGGAGTCAGTGGGTGGAAAATGATGGTACATCTTGTTACCTCATGCCTTCTGGGTAACGATAGAACATGCCGGACACTGTTCAGAGCCCTCCAGCCATTTGCTGTGCATTTATGTGGAGCATTCAGGTGGAGAGCAAAAAAAACAGGAATGCATTTGGGTTCAACTAAATATCAGTTTCGTGAGGTGCCCCGTCATTCCCAAACGGTGCTTGTAATGAGGACTCTGGGGAGTTTTCGTTTTTTTCCCCCCCATGTCATCAAAAAAGACATTCAGATGCAAACAGAGCTAAACTCAAATGAGACAAAAAGCTCCACAGTCACAAACTGCCCCCCCCAACTGAACTCTTAATGCAAACTGTTAGATGGAGACGGTGTCTGCCCTGCAGCTGTTTTCTGAGGCTCACCTACGCACTACTGAATAATTGTGCCACTTCATGAAAAGATAATATATTTTCCCCAGAAACTGAGATTATTATCTGCGCTTTAAATTCAAGTCACTGTTTGCAGCTGCTGGCACCGAACAAAACTGCAAGCCGCTAAAACCGCTGTTCTGTTGTTTTTTTGTAGAAGTGAAATTAACCGAACTTGTAGTTATTTCAACCATTTTGTACTAAACTGGTAGAATAATAGTTGAAATAGAAATCTGAATAAAAAAACTCCACAAGTTATTCAGTTTTATGACTTGTTTTAGAATTGTACTCAATGTTTTCACGTACATTATGATACAAACCTATCTACTCTCAGTGCCTCACAAGTAGCTGGATTCAATTCCTAAAAAAGCCTTTTCAGTGAGCCTCTTAGCATTGCTGCACATTTTGTCTTTCAGAGCCGGGACAACAATGCCCACTTGCAGCGTTCTGGTTTAGCGCCAGCCTCCATGCATGTTGAATACAGCAGCCAGCCTCTCCATCTATTCACTGCTCCTCTGTCTCGGCCTGGAAGACCTGAAAGTGTGTTACTGTGTGTGTGTGGTTTGTGGCATCCGGATTGATCAGTATGCTGAGAGGCAGCTTGGTAGGAGTTGGCAAACAGACTACACAATCAAAAAGAAAAAAAAAAAAAACTAGAACAAAACGATGAGAACTCATTTGTTAATTCTTAAAGTTTCTGCTAAAAAATACTTAACAGATTCCTCAAAAATACAGAAGTTCGTACTTCTGATTCTGCAGAACTCCTCTTCTATTTTTATTCCACTCTGGTTCCGGTTCTGACTCACTTCAAGTGAAGGGGTTGTGGCTTCACTTGTATCACTCCTTAATAGCTTTTCCATTGTGACAAAGCACAAAAGCCAAATTACAAAACGTCTAAAACTACACTGTAATTACAGACCCGACTGTACATGGATCATAAAATAAAGAATCACTATTTTTATACAGTGATGGCACCAACCAGCTAATCAAAAGACATCTCCATCACTGAACAGGAGAAGAGCAGGGATCATGTTGGCTGTAGAAGGGTTTCTAACATGGTGCAGAATAGGTGACAACTCAATTTCTGAACTTCTGTGAACAATGCCGCGAGAAAACAAATTCTGTGACATCTTGACATGATCCGCTGTGTATTTGTGCTCACTTTTTTGTGTTATAGCTCCAAACACAAACTTCACTGACAGTTCCCAGGTCCCTGCTCTCATCCAAGTTACAAAAAAAACAAGCTGAGCACTTGTTAACACCCACATGCAACAGCCGAATTATCCTGAATTTATTTGCAAAAAAAATTAAAATCTTGTCTACTCAAAATGCAGATTAACAAGAGAAGCCTAATTCCAAATTCCTGTATAAATTAGCCTACCATGGCAACAGTAAAAAAAGGATAAAGTGAGTTACATAAAGCAATGCTTATCAGCCAACTGCCAAGAAATAGGACACACACCCTCGTGTTAGAGGCCTGAGGCTGCGAAAGCAACAAACCTTTCTGTGGAGAGATTGATGTCTTTAAACACGGCAACAACTGAATCTTAAGAAATCAAAACGTCTTATTTTCTGTCTTGCAAGAAAAATAATTTCATCAAGAAAGTTTGAGTAAATACGTCTTATGGTACCTAAACACGAGGCATGTGATGCGTGTTCAAGAACGTATGGGTTTTTGAACGCGCTTTTACTATATGGTGTATGGGTGGACTGTTGGTACCCAATACTAGAACATGAACCAACAGTTTAAAGAAGCTTTGTGCAAAATGTCAAAATGGTGAAAATCTTGTGAATCTTCTCCAGGCTTTTTCTTTCACAGCTCTATTCCGATATTTGAAATACTTTGTGTCATATAATTCCAGCCAGGAACAAATCACAATTAGTAATTTCTCCTTTTGTGATCAATTTTTATACAATTGGCTCTTATCTACCTTCACAAAAAAATGGTACACTTGAAGTATATTTTATTAAGTATACTTGAGTATGTACGAAGTATAATGCAGATCATGCATGTGTAGTGTAGGAATATAGTAACTAGATATTTCTTCAGACTACAGTGAAACATTTTAAATTTAGAATAAATAGAGTAAAAAAAGTTAGTTTGAAATATACTGACTTACTTTTAGTAAAGTATACTTGTAGTACACGGAAATGGCTTATCTTTTTTTTTTGCAAAGGGCTGTATTGAAAACTCATACATCACAACCAAATCTGAGTCCCTGATTGGTCAACTGGTTTAACTTTAAAAACCTCTTTAATGGCAGTGTGTTTTGTACTTAAAGTCCAAAACGTGTGTTCCACTTCATTGGAAGAGGAACACACGTTGCCAAGGGCAACATAGCATAAAGAACTAGAATTTTTTTTCTTTAAATAAGAATTCCATTTTATCCATTTAATCTACCAGTGAAGTAGGAATTTGACTTATTTTTAAGGCCTGTTCTGCAGTGTATTCCCATGTTTCACACAAGTCAGATAAAATATTTTCCTAACACCATCAGAAGTTAATGCTGATATCCTATTTTTAATTAGTTGTGTGCATTGGGATGCATTTGTAAAAAACAAAAAGGCAGTTTAAGGATGAAGTAGGAGATACAACAGGAAGTAAAACACATCTTTTATGCTATATGTGGTGGAGAGAGAGACATTAAAACTTTTATCGGAACAGCAAATCAGATTTGACAGATTACAGCTGTGGTGAAATAGTAAACATTTGTTTATCCGGAAGAAGGTAATGTGTTCCAGCAGAATCTAGAAGTTGCACAAGCATGCTGAAAATCCGCTCAGTTATTCATGAGTTTGTGGGAAGTGATTGGAGCGGCAGCTGGTGATAAACTTTACCGCGAGCGCTGCACGTTTAAATCACACCGTCTGAAGCAGAAACCAACCAAAGAGGTTAAACTCCTATAGACTACATTTCCATTCGGATCCAAGACAGTATGAATCGTTTTAGGAAGAAAAAGATTATTTTAAATCCCCCCTTCCATAAATGTTTTATTAACCCGCTGATAATATTAGTGCCAAGCAGTTTTAAATCCCAAACGCCCCACAGGCTAAGTGCACCACATGGAAAAAGCAGCACACCTCATCACAAGCAGAGTTGGCATCTGCAGAAGGGAATTCAGTTTAGTAGGGAGCTCGTGATATTGCTTCTAAATCAAATTTTCATACACAGCTACATTCACAGGCAAAAACTGCTTTAGGACCAGGCAGCCTTGTTAGGGGGGAAAAAAAGTCGGTTCCTATTTTCCATCCTCTTTATTTAAAAGGTTTTTTCAAAAAATAAAGTCTAAAAAGGTAAAAACAAACAGAAAAACGAAAACCTACAGATGGAAAAAAAGTTAATTGTTCAGTAAAAGGAGGATTAGACTATTTTCTTATGTAAATAAACAGAAAAACTTTAAGAAGAGTTGATAAAATGAAAAAATGACCTGATGCAATAATATGTTATAAATAGTAAAAGAAAAATGTATACCAGACTTTTATTATTTATGTTATTCTCGCTGGGACTCTACAAAAAAATAATCATGAATTATTAATGAATCCTCAAAGTCACAGATGGACTGCTTTAGAGAAACTTCAAGCAGTCAAAATGAGGATAACTTGTGCAGATTCTCACATCTTTCATTCATTTATCCTCCTTTCATCTCATCCGGTCTCAGAGAAGCTCCGACCACAGACATGATCAGGCATGCCGTCCACGGCGGTGGACCTGAAACAGCAGCTGCATGTCCCCAAACCCCATCATCAGCCCTCCCCCTGCCCCGACCCCGTCATCTTCTCAGACTACACCAATCATGTGATCCTGGGAACAAGGTTGGTGAGAATAAACTGACACAGCAGCAGAAGCAAGCCACGCACAGGAGGTTTCTAGGTCGGTAGTGGAAAATCTGGAGCCACAAAGAATGATGCAACAAGCTCCATCTCCATAACTTTATCATCAGATCTACTCCAAGCAAGTTTTCTGCATGAAAATATTTGTTCCTAAAAGATCAAAAACCACTGGAGACTGGAACTGTGGTCACTTTTCTAAAACTATTTAATTTAACTAAACTCTTAATTAAACGTACCCAGAAACTAGCTTATTTTTGTCATATAACTTGTTTAAAACTAAAAAAAAGCTTGAATTGGAATTTTGTCTGTTGGTAATACTTATAATTTATTAAAGTAATTCATCTGGTTTTAATGGATATTGATTTATTTTTTTAAAACTCCACATCAAATCTAGTCGATGATCCAATTAAGTGAACAATAACACACTTTTTAAACAACTGGTAACCAGGGAAACCTAACCAAGATGCATTAAATGATGAGAAATTTTGTCCATTTTTTTTTTTTTTTTTTTGCTTATGCTCCAATATAAATGATTTAAGAAACTGTCCTCTAAGCCAAACATTGTCAGTGTTTATTTGCTACTTTTATATGGACAAACAAAAAAGTTTGAATAGGTTTAATTTTAGTGAAAAACAAGCCTAGATTTTTACTTAAAATATTAAATAAAGCTGAAGAAACCTGCAGATACTAAAGTGACAATGAATGACCAATTTGTCTGATATTTGTTTAACTTTATGACCACTAAAAAGCCTTTTTAGGACAAAACACATCATGTAAATATTAATAATTTTCATTCGGTCTTAATTCTTAGACACCAAGTGAATCGTATTCTTTTTTCCCACAAATGTATTCAAATACACGACAGACAATCGCTGCGTATGAATCACTAAGACACGTTTTCACAAACCTGCTACCAGTGTTGCAACATGTCTTGTTGCTCTCAACAGTTTTAACGCAACTGTCTTGAAACTTGTGCAATCACAAAAACAGATCGCGCTTGAGCAAAATATAGTGTGCAGGAATCTCAATCCACTCTCATTCGGTTTGTTTGTTTGTGTCCAAATTACCAGGCTCATTTCTGATTAGAAAAAAAAAAAAATCAAACATCACGAAGTCCTGAACCAGATTCACTGTTCAGCTTTATGGGGTTGACCTTAAACCCGTCTAGACTATAAATAATGGGAATCAGCTGAGCGCCGACTCAGTCATATGACTGTCCCCTCTGAAAAATGGACGTGCTGCTAGTAATCATTTAAAAAAAAATGAGGCTGGAGCTCCATAACTTTAAATCTGAATCCAGTTTACACATTTAGAATGTAAGTTATAGTATAAAATATATATTTTTTTCCTCTCGTTTTGATGAACAAAGCCTCTTATCTGACTTAGTAACTCTACCCTCACTATTGTGTCGATTCTGCCCTAGATGTGTGTTTTCTCAGATTTCCCCTTTCATACAGTTTAAACGTGATTACAGTCACTCCGCTCTAATTACAGGTCATTTGTTTCAACATGAGGCACAGAGAAAAACGGGGACCGGGCCGCGGAGTGGCATTTAAATGGACAGATGACCAGATTAGCTGAGGCGTGTCTGGGATGAGGTTACATTCAGGCAGCTGCATCTCAGCAGTGGAAAGTAGTTTGTAATCACTTGTGAAAAATATAATCCACATCAGAAAATGCACCGCGCAGATTAAACTATGGAGTCTGATGCTATTGGTAAATGGACTTTAAGCTTCTTTACAAAAACAAACAAAAGAAATATATGTATATAGGGAGACGGACAATAAACACACTGCTTTATGGGTACTTTTTGTATGACTTTTTTATGTTTTAGAGTATTATTCATACAAAAAGTGCTCTGATTTAAAAAAATAGAGCATAGATTTAATATTTAATAAATAAAAAAAATAGATAATCAACACCTTTATGTAAGATGTTGTCATACTCTGTGTAAAATGTTTAATTTTAACACTATTTCTTCTAAGATTTTGCAAGTTTTCTTGATGCAGAGCGGTGTTGTGAGAGTGCGCTCGGTTTGGAGAGCCAATAAGAAGTAAAAACTGTAATTAAAAAATCTAAAAACCTCAAATTTTGATCATTTACATGGGGTCGAGGTTCATTCAGATACATCTAAACGCAGAATTCACTACTCATATAGTTAATTTGCTTTCTTTTAATTTAACACTTTTAAATTAACAGATCTCTGTAAGAAAAAGCCATAATTGGTAAACAGAAATAACTTAAGTTTAATACCATGTATTCAAGAGATCAAAAGATAACCTGAAATTGTCTTTATTTTAGACACTGATTAATCATAAAGACAACTTGGTTCAATCTGGATTGAATCTGGATGTAATAATTTCAAATTCTTTGTAATAAATTAAGAATAGTTTAATATTTGATACACTCTAGATGTAGTTGGCACGTTTTCAATAATTTTGAATTAATTATTACAAAATAAAAAATCTGTCTGGTGTCTATGAAAATGTATATGTATACCACTGCAACCCTTTGGAATTACTTGGTTTTAACATTAAAACATAAATTGGTGTGATTAAAGCTATGTTTTTCTCCATTGTTGTGTTTTAGATTGAGACAAAAAAAAAAAAAAAAGAACACATCATGTGTCTATTTTAACCCAAATGGCTCACATAGTTTCTCTTGCAACTGTATTTCTAAAGATAGCTTTAAATAATCTGTTATCTGCATCAATTTATAAAATGTCCTTAAATATCAATTCCAATACAAATCATGTTTTTGATATTTTTAACATGTTCTTCTAGCTTTTTTTTCAAGATGGAAGGCATTTCAAGATTAAAACTGAGCTTCTTTATTCAAAACTTGTTGGGGGAGGAGCAAATGAAAACTGGATGTTTGAAAAAGCTCAGGTTTGTGATGCAGCATCTGTCATTTCCTCATCTGAGCTGCCATCTGGTTTTAAACTGTACAGCTGCGTAGCTCCAATATTGCCCGCAGTGTGTTTTTTTTTTTTTTTAACTGTTTTTGAGGGGCTACAAGCTAGCAGGAGAGAGTGAAAACAGAGGATTGCTGGGAAATTAGTACAGCTAACTTCGGCATCCAAAGTCCCGTTTCATCTTGGAGGTGAATTATTTAAGAGCTCTTGCTGGTGTGCAGAAAAAATGTCTTAAAAAATGACTTTAAAAAAATTAAAAGACCACTGGGAATGATTTTACAGTAAAAAAAAAACAAATATATATATATATAGTTGGAGGGGGATTTTATTTGTTTAAAACACCACTAGAAGTCACTTCATGTCTGTAACGTCAACGTAAATAAAAATTTAAATGGCCTTTGTGTCACAAATTATTGATCTTTTGTCAAAGTGATGAGGCTCTTTCCATGTATTTAAGGGTCTTCGTAGAAACCAACCTGCACATCTTCCTGGAGTCTGTCCATTGTGAGTGCAGGATAGAAAATGACGTTCTAAGCTGCAGCGCTGGAATGCAGTTTCCCTACAAACAGGATTACGCTGTTGCTTCTGCCTCATTTGTAAATTTAAAGAGAGAAAAGGCAACAAAGCTTTCCGTGGATTTAGCCACTGTGATCCGATCTGCTCATACTCATGTCGGGCGCACAAACCAGTCAGCAGCACCGCTCAAACTTTGGCATCCTCACTTTGACTTTTCTGGAGCTAATTTGCCGTCTGTAGACATTGATTTCTAAACATAAAAGCGTGGTACTGCAGGTAATAAAGCCTCATAAAAAAGTGTGTTTTTCTTCAAACTTGGAAAAAGCAATTTATGCCACAGAAAATGTTTACAGTAAGAATAACCCAAATAAACATATTATGCTTCACAGATAACATGATTTTAAGGGGATGCTCATTTTATAGAAACGCCCACCACCTCTTCAGTAATGCAGTCAATTCGGCGGGCGTAATTTACACAGTCATGGTGGATTTACACTCCGCTTATTCCTCCTAGAGCCCTGACTAAACCAACACCACTATGTCAGCAGCACAAATACAATTTAGAGAACAACTGAATGAGAAGGAAGGAGAAGAAGAAGCACAAAGGGAGAATAACAGAAGGAAACCACAGGAGGATGCAGTGGCTCCGTCCTCCCTAAACCGCAGATTTACAGTGTTTTGAAGCACTTACAAGGACTTTGGAGACCAAGTCGAAAGATTTCAAAAGTGCTGTGTTATTTTGATTTTGAATTTCATTTGTCTTACTAGTGAGGAGGCAGGGGAATGTCATAACCAAACACTAACCACGTTTTGAAGCTTCAGCAACACAAACACACAATATTTACTTATGAAATACAGAAAAAACACTGTTTTATCACCTTTCTTAGGATGACAAAACTCTGCTTTTTGTCTTTCTGTTGCAACACTACAACGCAGGAATGGAGACTTGGACCTGAGCTACACTTATCACTTAGAAGATGATCGAGGCTTGAACTTTGACTCGTGCTTATTTGTTTATCTTGCTTCTAAATCATTGCTATTCAATGAGACAAACAGTCTTTAGGCTATTTTGTTGATGTTGTTGTTGTGTAACTGTTTTTGTATTCCAGACACTGTAAATACCAATTATTGTGTTTAAATGGTTATTTTAAAAGGACCGCAATGACCGGAATTTGCTTTGGCTTGCAGAAAGTGACTTGTTATTACTTCAGGTGCAGGAGAGTGAATGGAATAGTCCTATATTTTATTACATGCTGTTAATATTCTTTATATTTCTTTAGGTAAATTAATAAATGCCTTTTTTCATCTTCTGTGTTCTGAATTCCTTTGCGTTCTGCAGGTCAAAGACTAGAACATTTTAGGTCCAAAGAGATAATAATATGTGGGGGTACTTCATCTCCACACCACATTCCTTCAGTGTTTTCTGCACCAACCAGCTCTCCCACTTCAGAACTGTGTTCACTTTACAAGTCAGATACAAGCCAAGACAAACAAATACAATGACAACACTTATTAACCGTTATCCATACAATGCTGCCAAATCGTCTCTTGGATATTGAAGAAGGGGAATGCTGGGTAAGATTGTCAATAGTAGCGTAGGATATAAAGATGACAATTCCCTTTCTCATTGATTTGGTTGAAACGTAGATTTTTGTCTCAGTTCAGTTTATGATTTACAAAATAACAAAAAGCTGAAATTTTGAAAAAAATATTTTATTTAATTTGCTAATAACAAAGAAAATCCTTTCAGTTGGCTTGTGGCTAGTGCAATGTAAGAGAACAATAAATTCTTCTCAAATTTAGCGCCACACTTTCAGCATAATCATACTAGTATACAGTAGGAATTTCGTTTAATGGTGTAATACGGTTTGGTTTTCAATCCAGAATTGTGGCTTCTCTAGTAATTATCTTTTCACTCACTGGAGAAGAGAAATGACAGATTGGTTCTGAATCAGTGTTTCACCATTTATCCCATTTTGATAGTATGGGTATTTGGTCTGAGTACACACTTAGTCCACAGCCACAGTGCAGACTATTGGTGAGACAGGCATCATCCTCGCCAATTTTCTTTTTGTTGTTTCGCCATCAAAAAGACATTTAATGGTAAAGCGATCCTGACCAGATGTGGACCAATAGAGTATCTGGAGGATGTTTAGGGGAGTGCACCAGATTCCAAAACAGATAATCAGCTTATGACCCTAAAACGCTTACGGCTGTCATAATGCTGCAACAACTTCTGGTCCGAGATGGTGTGTGTGTTCCCATAGCAACACACAAAAGAGGATTTAAGGGGAAACACCTTCTTTAAAAACCCAAATATATTCATGAATGAAAGATTATACACTTTTGAATTCTGTTTTTTTTTTTTTTTAATGAAAGATAAAAAGAGAAAAAACTCTAGCTAATAGAGGTGGAAATATTAAAAAAAAGTATTTTTTTTTAAATTAATGATGTATTTTATTAGCAGCACATATTGTAATTGGTTTTCCAGATAAGCAATAGCGACAGAAAGACATTCAAGCACCCATGTTTACACCAATACTTGTAAAGGCATGACTGCATGTGATACCTCCAACAATGTACTTTGTCCCTTCTCTTGTGTTCTTGAGTTAAACTGAGGTCTGTGTGTAAGAAGCATTTAAGCGTCCGTTTCAGGAAAGCAAACGCTACTGTAGCAAATCTTACTGATGCACAGCTGGAGCTGCTCTCAGCAGTTCTGCTTTAGGAGCAAAAGCAAAGGAGCAGCTCTCTTTTCCTCTCATGTTAACTCCTAGCTTCCCAAAAAACATCTCAGTATTGAAACATAAACTTTGGGGGCATTTTAATGACCGTTAAAGACTTAATAAATGGTAAGTTGTCATATAGATTTACCCTACAATAGTCCCCTTTTCTCAAAATGAAATCTGAACACTTTAGCTTAGTGTTCTTGTTTATTTTTTTCAACATTTGATGGTTTTCTAACACATTTCATCAGCAACTACCTAGAGAGTGAGTGTGAAAGCCAAAAACAATGAAATAAAATACCCAGACTGACACATCCAGCTGTGTTGGGAATTTCTGCTTCCACCAGACACCTGGTGAAATTTTAGATATAAACAAGAGGAATCACAGCCTGGAATGACATTTGCTCACACTTTTTCTGGATAAATCTTGTGGAGAAAAAAATATTCTCTTTATGCTAGTTATGTAGATCACGATGTGGCACAGGCAAATTAGAGTCTATAATTAAATGGGTTTTCTGGCGTAGTGCATTCAGTCAATTAACATTTTCTGTTTATCAACTTAGAAATCTCACTGAGTGCTTCAAAGTTTGACCAAAAAGCAGAAATATGAACAACTCTAATCAAAGCATAAAAACAAAGAAAAGCAGCATTAAATTACACATTTATATGGGGGCAGCCTAAAGGGCTCACTTTAAGACACTTTTCTTTTGGACGTAGAGATTTTTAGCAAATAATATTTGTCGCTTTGTTTCCTCAGCCACCTCATTTGACAGGAGTAAAAGTTAATCTGAACACAAGCAAGCCCAAGTTTACCAAAAAGACAACGGTCATGATTAACCTGCAAGTGAACCCTGGTGTGGTTTACTGCAGTGGGAATGCAAACAGACTGCTCAGTGACTTATTTTAACTCTTTTACACCAGAGCTTTTGCTCCAGTGTATACATTCAAAAACTACTGTAATGCTTCAACCGTTTACGCAATTAATTCCAACGGATTCTGAAGTGGAGAAAAGCAGCTGTATGGTAATATACAACCCTTTACAGTAGTTCAGTGTTTACAAAATCAAAGTATTCCAGCAGATTCCGGAGCAAAGTTGCTTTTCTCCGCTTTTCTGAATCAGCTGATTCACCTTGATTGTGCAAACGGTCAAAGAGTTAGGATGTGTCAAAGTGTGTTTATTAGGCGTCACTAGTGACATCTCCATTTTTGACGGTTATAAGCATTATAATATGGACATGGGGCTGCAGTTTGTAGTATGTCTATATTTTTATTAGGCTGTGATATATCAATTCTGTAACATATTGCAACATTTCATTTAGCGATGCTTGTATCGATTTAAAATGCTGTCAAGACAATATTTAATTAATTATTTATGAGCGTCCCTCGTTTTTGTTTTCCAACTAAACCCCAGCCGCTAGTTGGCAGCACAGCACACTGAGCCGTGTCTGAGCAGCGACCAAAACAACTACAAGATCTTACAGTACCAGCTTCTGTCAAATGTTCAGTCCTTAAATAAAAATATATTTACCATTTTATTTCAATGAAAGATGCATTAATGTTCAGGTAAAGTTTTTTTCTAAGTCTCCAAAAAGGAAAAAAATTGTTCTGGTACAGCCTTAGGATATATTGCGATACACAGTGCATTGTGGGGCATTTATCGGGATACATATCGTATCGCAAGACTTTTGCCAATACACATCCCTAATTTTTTATATCTTTATTTAATAAATACATTCAATTCAGGCAGAAAAAAATAAAAACAGGCCAAAGTGTAGATCAAAAAATGTTGGAAAGTTTGTCATTAAATATGGAAGCAAACTAGAAATATCAAGATACAAGCATATTAACAATTTCCAGTCAGTGCAGTTAGGTAACATTTGGCATTTTTGCCCACTGTGATTGCTTTCACACCAACTTACAGAAAGTTAGTCAACCAGAGACCTAACAAGAGAAAATTCAACAAAGGAACAATTCAAAAGGTGTGGTTACAAGCCTCCTCCTCCTATAAAAGTTAAAGATCTTCCACCTTTCCATCACATCTGGCATTCCCTGAGGCTACCGGCTCCCACTTCCGTTGTCCCAGCCATCTTGACCACTCCCCAAGTCGGCCCCTGCCTCCGCATACCATTTAACCCCAGTTAAACAGCCTACAACCACCCCTCCTGACACTAGAAATTCCAAAACAAACAAAAACATCTCCCTCACCCCCATAAGGAAGCTGTGATTGTAGGGCGGGATATGTCAGGAAAAGCTGATGAAGACAAGCCTTCATCCTGAGGCCAGATAACCTCTCACTTAAAGAAGGCCAGGCTTATCTAAAAGGGTTTCTCTAAACGGGATGGAAAACTGAGCACACAGACATGAAACCCTCACTTTTCCTAACGCAAGAAGACAATGTCATCAGCAAACAATTTAATCAATCTTTTTCCGTTTAAGAGGAGCTTCTAAGATGCAAATTAAGGGTTAAATCTATGGAAACGGAGCAGGAGTTTTGACTTTATCATCAACAGCATTCTTATCATTAAACCCCCACAATGCACTGAGTGAAGTGGAAGTGTCCTGTCTCAATAGGGAAAAATCCTATCAGACTTCTAAAGTCTATAATGGAACGACTTCAATGAGGCATGCTTCTTGTAGAGAAATCCCCTACTCCCTTAAAGAAAGAAAGAAAAAAACAGTAATAATAATACATGTGCTCATGTGGGTGGAAAAGCTAAAGTGAATACACTTGAATCCACACAGGAAAGTAACATTCTGGAGGAGAATAAGCGGGTGGTCTTGGAAAAATAAAGGTCAAGTGCTTCTTACAGGAATGACAAAAAACCTCACCACAGCTGTCTGCACAAAGACAAAAAAATGGCTTCTCTCCTTTTGATTTTTGTATTACCTTCATAATTAGTTTCCCTGGGAAATGCCTCATGAAATAGTCAATTAGGCTGCTCCAAAGCTTAAAAACTGAATCTATTAATTGATAAGTTAATAGAAAAAGAAAGTGGGTCAGCCGTTTCTGTAAGAATTAAATGAAGAGTTTGTAAAGCTGAGTTTTCTGGTGATCAAGCAATGAAACTTGAATTTTCGTCTCTCATATGATTTCTGGGTTAAATTGTGAGCAAAACGATCTAATATTTTTTAAATCCTAATACATTGGACAGATGTGTACAATATTGAGGCAGACGATTTTTGATAATTGACCCACTGACCAAATTAGACAAATAGATCCATGTACGTCTTTGTTTTCCTTGTCTTAGTTGGCATTTGGCTATAAACTTTATGACTGGATAGCTCCAAAATTGCTAAAATTTTTATTGGACCGCTAATGTTAGCTTGGGGTTATGAGGGACTGTAAGCTAGCGGGAGAGGGTAAACAAAGGGATGATGGGACATCAGCGGAGGCTTACTTCCACACCAACAATTTTGATTTTGCCAACTACATGCTCATATTTAAAAGTACTACTAGAAACGCTTTTACAATAAATAACAGCATAGATGAAGCCAAAAAATATACAATTGATGGTTAAATATCACTATAAATATATTTACTTCCTTCTCTACAAAAATCCTCAGTTAAGATAAAACTAAAAACATTTTTGAGCAAAAAATGTTCACTCGTTGCTCATTCGAACCTGGCTTTTATTTTTGGGACAAACTCTGAGAAGCTGTCAGCTGTCACAAACAAACCCACCAATAAAGGTAAATTATTTGCACTTAACAGAAACAACCAGTGTGGCGTAGGTTCCTCTTATCACGTGTGATCAGGTGTTGTTGGCTCTCTGTTCACATCAGCACTGTGTGGTTTAGGATTTTAACAGCATAGTAGAGAGGGGAATCCAACAAAAAGACAGAGTGTCTGAATTTCCTCCAAACCACACAGCCATAATTTCTTTAATGAGGCTTTGGAGAGAAAGGAGGAGGAAATGAGTGCATATGTGTGTGTGCACGCTTGTCCCTGCATGTGTGAGGCGCACACAGAGAAGGCTAGGAGAAGAAAAAAGACCAGAGAGACCAGATGCAGGGAATTTTAAAAGGCGGTCTACCGACGAGAAGGTGAGGGGGATCCGGCATCTCTGCAGCCCGCCTTGGCACAAACACGCTGGAGCCCTTCAAACAGCTCAGCCCAAACAGCCTGGCAGCAAAGCAAAGCGTTTCCACTTAACCATATCAGAGTCAGCCTGGCGCTGCACTAAAAGAGCATTTAGGTCTTAAAGAGAAAAGGGAAAAAAAGGACTTGAATTTGGATAAGAGGCTGCTCTGCATGCTGACTGACTTCAGATTTTTATGCTCACTGGAGACAAATCTGGTCTCATCTTTGATCAGCGTGCACATGAAAGCAGAGCAGCTGATTGAGAGGAGGCGGTTTAAACTTCAAAAATGAGCTGACAGGTAAAGGAAAAAGGTGTTCTGGCAAATCAGTCAAGGCTAGCCACTTCAAAGACAGAGCTGCTGCTGCTTTTGTTTATGTGCTCAGGCATACTCACAGTGGGTGGCATTAGTATTCTACAGATACCCTTTGACCTTCATCCCTGGAGCTTTGAGAGAACCCTGATTCCCGTGTTTCCCTTGCATTCCTTAGAATGGACACGTTTGTGCGCAGAAATCCCCACTTTGAGAGTTTCAATGGGTCACAAAACAGACAATTTCCTAATAAATGTGAACACCATAAATAAAAGTAAGTCTATGGTTGAATGAATATTGGTCAGTTCTGTACATCTAAATGCTTTTCCATCCATCCTGACAGTAAAAAGGCGCACACATGACAGATTCCAATCACTCACCTCCGCAAAAACTTCCCTGCAGCTCCGTCTCCTCTACCCGTCTACCTGCGCCCCCCAGTCCATGCGTGGGGAGAATTTAAAAGAAAAAGGGAAAGTGCCTCCTGCTTTCACGCATTGACCTCCCAGCTGCTCCCGCAGCAGCAAAAACAATCAGCTCAATCTAAAATCCCGCAAACGTGGTTCTGTTGTCTCTAAACGGGCTTCATTCCCCGGTGCGGGTTCGACGCTGTCCAGAAAACACTGAAGCGAACCTCACTCGATCCAGTTTGTTTGCTGCGCTCCCCTCCCCGATCCACGGCGACCAATCAGAGCCCGAGGATGTCACCGAGTGGGCGGGGCTTGTTCATTTTGTAACTCCAGCTCGAATGGATTAAGAAGAATGAAACTGCATCCTGCTGTGGGGGTTGCATGATGTGTGTGCCCCTTTGTCTCTTTATTTAAAATAAAACACAATAAAAACATAGTAGTTTTTTATTTAATTTGATGAATAAGATCATGTATTCTTCTTATCACGATATTTTGGGAATGCATCTGGCATTTATTTGGGTAATTTAGACTAAAAGCAGGATTTTCTAACCTTTTATCAGAGATAGGAAAAATATTTTTGCACATTTGTCACTGCCAAAAAAATAAATAAATAAAATGAAAATGTCAACGTTATGTGTTGTCACTTCAACAAAAATAAAATATTTATTCACTGCAAACAAATGATAGAATATTTAATAATGTGTTTTGTATATTTTCTGCTATACCTTAAAAAAAGTAAAGATTACATATCCTCAAACAATAATGACATACTTTCTTTATTTGTCTCATGTGATTCTATTTTTCAAATTTATGCAGTTTTAAAATGATCAAATTTAGAGAAAAATATCGTACTCAAATATTTCACATATTTTAACAAAAATAAATACTTTGAGTTGTTATTGATGTCAGTTAAGATGTGTTTTATTGCAATACGTGTACACTTTTTTAATGTTCTTTTAATCAGGATCATCTTTAAGGATGCACTCCAATTAAAAGGTGTTTTTAACATGTTCTTGAGCCATTTTTCTGATGAAGGGGGACAGGTTTAAAGAAAATTAAGATTAAAAAAATGTTTCTGATTATTTTTTATTCAAATTGCTGTGAATCAGGAGCAGATGAAAAAAAATCAGTTTGAAAAAGCTTATTTCTGATGCAAGAAACATGCTGGATGGGCCATTAGCTCTCAGCAACAGGAAATGGAAGGGCGGGGTTTCTCCACGTCAACCATTGACTGTATATTCACTGGACATCTCACCCCTCCCCGTTTGTGTTCCAAACAGGAAGTACTAGCTGGTTCCAAGAAGTCAAAATTCCATAGACTTCTATTAAAAGGATACACTTACTCTGTCATTTTACCTGATACATTCTTCATAACATCTTTCTAATCCAAATATTTTTCAAAGATAATTTTTATTTATCACAATTTATTTACCTTATAAACTGATGCCTCAGTAAAAGCATGTGGTACCAGCTGTCTCTGACGTCAACCTTTGACTGACAGATTCTGCCGAGCCGCTTTCAGTGGAAGGGGTGTGGACTTCAAACAAGATCCCTGATGATTGGTGAAACTAGTTCCTCTAAAAACGTGACTCAGACCAACTCGGACCAATCACTGTCGACAGGTTTCAAAATGGCGGCAGATGCTCAGGAAGCAACAGTGATGGCTTTGGCCTGATTTCACGAAGGCCGGAAGCAAGGCTTTTTCTATGGCTGATGTCAACACTTTGATATGTCCAGTGATTAATATATGTCTATGACGTCAACGTTTCTACCCGCAACTCAGAGGAGGATTTCAAATTACCTCCTGCCTCTCTGTAGGAACTATGTTCTAGAAAACAACATTTTTTTATATATATTGGATAAAAACTACATAATGAAAGTTAAAAGACCAATATTAACACTTTGACAATCAAAGGATAATCGGAGTGGAACTTTAAAGATATTCTCTATGTCCTTTTTGTTTGTATTTTCCAACTACTATATAATCTTTGGTAAACATAGGACATACTTTTATAAGACCGTTTCCTATATTGTACATTTTAGTCCTTTTTTAGACTTTTAACTCAATATTTGCTAATCTAAAGACCATGTTAATCTTAATAAAAAAATCAATATTTAATGAGTTAAAATGCAGCTTTTTAAAATAAAGTAGTTTATAACCTTCTTTATTCTGATGTCAAACATTTCTTACTTGCTCGGATTAGCTATGATTATGGATCCTAACGACCAGGGTTTCTTCCTGTTTATCACTCCAATCTTTTTTTGCCTCAGGTGTTTTTTTTTCTTTAAATTCCTCTCCCTAGAAATCAAGCGGCAGATAAATTGAATTATGTGGAAGGGAACCACAAAAGAGACAAACATAGGCCTTTTTAGAAACCGCGAACAGCATGAATTACAGGTGCTGTCACATGAGGCTGAGAGGGGGAAGAAAACAAGTCTGTGGACTTATGAAGCGTGGCTCATCTTTGAGTGCTCCTGCCAGCATAATTGCCCCCCATAAGTGGATGTGTTTTTCCGCTGAGTCCATACAAATCCAATTCAGCTAGAAGCAAAGGGGGCCAGAGAAATGTCTTGTCCTCTTTAATCCATCAGTTGTGGATCATCAGAGGAAGGGATTTATAAAGGAATCTTTGATTTGATTAATCATTTCTAAGCCCGTTTTAACCCTTACAGGGTCATGGGGCTAACCTGGTACACCCTGGACGGGTCGCCAGTCTGTCACAGGGTCACATTCACACGTAAGGACAACTCAGAGTTACCTTATGAAGTGTACTATGAACTATGAATGTTTTTGGACTGTGGGAGTTACAATGCATGGGGAGAACTCCACACAGAACCAGATCCTTCTTGTTGTGAGGCAACACAATTGTGCCACTGTGCAGAGAAGGCAGGGACGCTTTTAATCTGGTCTCTTAATTGGCTGAACATTAACTGAATTTCTGGTGTAATTATATATTAGAACATTCTGCCAAAATCAAATACATTTTCCAAAATAAATTTTTTTTTTTGCTTTATTGTCTCATCAAAGTGAGTAAATCATTTACTGAATAGTTGCAAAACACCAGAAACATGAGGGATCTCACAAACAGACATGTGAGTGATCCAGATTTATAAGAAATAAGATATTTTCTCTGTGAAGCTATGCTTACACCACCCTTAGCACTGTGTATTTAAGCGTCTACTTCCAATGAAAAGTAAATGAGCTGAAAGCTTCAAGCCTGTAGTGACATTTGGATGTTGTCGCTTTTAATTTACAGAAGTGCCAACCATTTATACGGTTAATAATTGATTAATAATTGCAGCCAAAATTCTATGACACCAAGTTTTTCCATATATGGGAATAGAGCTGTGACTAGAGAAAGATTTGCACCGCTAAGACATGTTGCACAAAGCGTCTTCCAACTGTAGGTGGCGGACATGCACTAGTAAACACTAGAAAAAGATCATAGAATAAGAAGCCCCTCCCTGCTTGTCTAGTGTGAACACCATGGGCTATACTCATTTAACACATTCTTGATCAAATGCGTCCATGGTTTAACGATGAATGTTTGGAGGCCAAATGCATTTCACAATAAAACATTGACATTTTGTGTTACTTTATGTTTTCAACATCATTAAAAAACTTTGTGAGAACAGTATATTCTTATTGAAGTAGCTGTAAATGTTACAAAGAATGTTTTTCTCTCCGCATTGAAAGAAAATCATGTGTTCAGAAGACACATTGATCCAGTGTGGACTGGGGATTTTTTAACTAAGAGCTAAAAAACAAAAGCACAAGTGAAAACAGTGTAAAAAGACACTAATAGTCCTCAGTAACATGCGTTTCAAAATAAAAACAAGGAGCAGCACGCGCAGAGGGTTTGTTTCACTTGACTCCTTAACTTAAAGCTAATACACTTTTGTTCACACCCCCTTGTCCTCCTCATTCCTCAGCTGTTGGAAAACTCAGCCTCTAATTATGGCTTTCATGAGCAGCCCCTGACCAGCAACTATATTTACAAAAGAGGTTGCACTCACATAAGCGCTGCATCAGGCACACAACAGACAGGATCACAGAGGTCTGCAGATCTAAAGCTAAAAGTTGTTAGTTGACAAGCAGCCGGCCGTTTGAAATGTCTGTCAGAATAATCTGCAGCTGAGCTGCTCTGTGGTTCACCGAAACACAACACAGTCATCAGGAAAATTGATGGACAAATAAACATAACTGTGGTAAGATGAATGAATACAGAGGTATATGCTTTTATAAATAATTAAACAAATTATGAAACATTTTCTGAGGAAAAAATACTAAGAATTCCCTATTCCTGGAAGTTTTTCTCCTTTTTCTCTCACTGACATTAGTCATAAAACCAACTACATTGAGTTTGCATGTTTTCCTCCTTCATGTGTGGGTTTTCTCCAGCACTCCAGCCTCCTCTTACTGTTCAAAATGTGCATTACAGGTCAAATGGTTACTCTGAGTTGTCCCTAAAAGTGTGTGATCCATCCAGGCTGTGCTCTACAGTGGCTGGGATAGGCTCCAGCATCTCCATGACCCCAAGAGGACTGAGTGGGGGTAGAAAATGGAAATATTACCTACTTTAAGAGCAAATAGTAAATAATACATTGTTTTATATTTTCTTTTTGGATTCTGGAGTTTAAAGGTCCTTCACTGAATAACACTTAAACTGCTTTCTGATACTTTTTTTTGTTTTAAACCTTGATTTTGCCTTTGAATCTGTTTATGCTTGCGCTTTTATCAAAGAAAAAGCGTCTTATCCTTTTATTCATTTATTTTTTTTATCAAAATAGAGGCCATGTTTCTATCTCCAGAATTGTAGATCAATAAACCCCAGTAACATCCAATCCTTCAAAGAATTCCCTGCAAATCTCCCACAGCTTTCAGGCTGATAAGCTACTTCTTTCCTGAACTTTACCTCCATCCTCAGCACAGAAACGTATCTCCTCCTGTGCTAAAAGCTCATATAGGTTGTGGACAAAACTGTAGGGAATGCAATCCTCTTTTGGTGAGGATTCCATCAAAACAATCATGTGGCTGGATGAGCTTCTTGGAAGCAAAACAAAGAAATTTCAAAGCTAAAAGCTCCACAAAGACATTTTTTAAAATCAATTTGAGGTTATGGTTTGACTGATGATGCTCTAATTAACTCTTCTTTAGAAATACTTCTGAAAAGTCTTTTGTCGTGACACTGAAAACGAAGTTACTTGTTTGGAGGCAGCTGCCATAGACTCCAACCAGAAGAAAACGGAAGCAAAAGAGAACAAGGTGAAGAACTGCAGGGTATCCTTAGGTTTTAGTGGTTTTGTAGATTCCTCTCAGGAACGCACAACACAAACTGATTCAGAAACCATGAACAACCTTGTGTCACAAGCGGCACGACTCAACAGGCTCCTTGTTTTGCTTATCGACTAAAATGTTCTAATTTCCTCACAAGTGGAACCAGCTGTCGCGATGGAAAACAAAACCCAAACTTTCTATCATGTTATTTCTCCCCGAGGAGACCTGGGTGGTCTGTTACGGTTCATGGTCTGCACAGGTTTACCTCGCTGTGAAGGGGATCCAAACCGCTGAGTGTAAACCTCACACGCTGTGACCACAGCGCACTGCCATGGTAACCTCCAGGGATCTCCGAATATTAGCAGTGCGACAAAACGGCACGTAGAGGAAGTAGCCACATACTGGGACCAACAAACTGAGAGGAGTTCATGCTCGAACGTGAATTCTGATTTGGTAACTAGTGTTAAGATTTCTCAAAAGATGTTTTTTTTTTTTTTCCGTTGCATCCTTTCTCCTTACTTTTAGGGGAAGCTGCAGCCCACTGAAGTCTTTTGGCTGAAGTAGGTCAGTGGAGCCAACTGTCAGAAGCAAGCAGACAGAGATGTGGGGCAGCAGTGAGCCGGCTACAGTAGTTTCCCTCGGGTCACAGCTTTCCCTCTGCAAAGAGCGACCACTGACGTGCAAACAAAATATGCATCGCTTTTGTCTCTGTTCCGTAAGTTACATCTGTGCTCAGACAGTGGAGGTGAGTGTGTCAGATAAATGTCTAGCACAATCTGTGGAGGGGTTGTGAGGTTGTCCAGATCTGTAGCAGAAGAGCAGGTCATGCAAATGAGGCTGGTTTCAGATCACTTTCCTGTTGATATCTGCACTGTCTCACATTTTCTGCCACAAGATGTGAATTTTAAAGGAACCTGACAGAAAAAATCTACTTGAATTGAGTCACAAAAACCTAAAGAAACATTAAGAATCCCAGACCTAATGATTGACAACAACAAACACATCAATCATTATATTTTATAAGAATGAACAAAAAAATAAAAAAATTTAAATTTTTATGAAGAGTCTCTCATAAATTCAAACGGTTTCAGCAGATTCAAGAATCTATTAATAATATGAATAAAATGTTTATTTTTGTCAAATTTTAAGGGAGATCAGCCCTAAATCAAAATACATATGTTTTTAAAATATTGTCTATATTATAGTAATTAGGTTTGCTGAAATAATCAATTGTAGAACAACTATATGCACAAGGTTTTTGAAAGATTTAAAAGTAAGCTGTACGTTGTTGTTGCTCTTGTGTAGCAAGACTGATCCTGTGCTTAGATAGGCACTGCGTGTGCTCAGAACAGGATACTGTTACATTTGCTGCACAGGGCAAGTTCAGACAAGAGCCTAAGAGAGAAATGGATTTGTGAAATCCAACCTGGCCTCTCGTCTTTCAGTCTCCTCCTGGAGCTCTGTGCATCGGCCTGCTGCTTGTGCGGTGCACGTGTGATCCGGGGTCTCTCGATCTCCTACGCCTTCTGGTCAAGAGCTGAACGTCGGGAGTGCAGACGGGAAGAGCGTTTCACCTTTGCTGTGATGAAAGAGCTCTGATGAGCAGGTATGATGTAGCTCCTCGTGACATAATGGAGGAGATTTTTGTAGCTCTAATATTTAATGCAAACTTTGAAAAACCTATTTTTAAAGACAAGTTCCCAAAAAAGTAAAGCTTTTTTTAAAATTTTGTATGAAGATGACTGAACTGACAGAACTACTTGTTACAAAAGAAATTCCCAAATTGTATCAGCTTTTGGTGCTTTAAGTCCAACTTAAATCATATTTTGATCTATTTTAAAAGCGTTCCCAGTCATATTTTAATAATGATAATGTTGTTTTTAGCCAAAATAAATAAAAGAAAAAGAAAAAAGTAATTTTCTTGGATAAAATTTCTGCAGAGGAGTAGCAGTTCATTAAAAATTCACTTCTGGTTGTGGGCTAAATTATTGGCGTGTAGCAACCCTACCCCTCTTCCCATCACCTATAACTGTGCTTTCTGTTTATATTCTTACCCTCTAGCTTACAGTCCCTCACAACCACAACATAACATTACCTTTGCAACAAAAATGGCAAACAATATTGGAGCTCTCCAGCTGTACAGTTTTGAGGCAGATGTCAGCTCAGACGAGGAAAAAAAAGACATAAATGGATCTAGTCGTCTGCAAGTAGATGCAGCAGAATGAAGTGAACATCAATTTGAATAAAGAAATACTTGGAAATGCTATTTTAGCCTTAATTTTTGCTATATATGTCCCCCATTATCAGAAAAATGCCACAAAAACATGTTAATAACACCAAAAACACAATTTTCATCAGAAAGGGAAGCTTGCATGGTGTGTTAAATTCAGATTTTTTTTGTTTATTTCTAAAATCTCAAATGTTGTTTTAGCTTTGTGCTTCTGCCTTGAGGTAAAGTGGAAAGTAAGGACTTGGAGAGCAAAGGTGAAACGCTCATGTAGTCGTTTTATGCCACTGTCCAAACTACCACCTTCAAAAGATGTTTTCCTGCACATGTTTAACTCTTCTTATCGCGTCGGCTTCTCTCTACCCCTCCAATGGTAGCAGCATTTGAAGGGGTAGACTTGTTTGAAATAGTTTTTTAAGAGCTAACCCTTTGTGGCGGAGGGATGCAGAGCCCTCCCCTGCTAGGGTAAACAGCGTTGTGCTGTCCTGTGGAGGATTAGCACATTTCTTCACGTGGGTGCGCTCTGAATCACAGAAGTTTACATTTAGATTTAAGTAATGACTTTTTGTTTTAGCACGACCTTTTAAAAGTTAGAAAACCAGTGTTGTTGTGTATTTTCCCAGTGCTAGCAGCGCTGCGCTAACGTAGCTGATCGTCGACTATTGATGACATCATCAACTGGGAGTAAAGTCCGAATTCCTCTAGTGTGTTCGCCATTTTCTATTGCTGTCTGAATTTCAAAATAAGTGCACTAGAAATTTCCCAGAAGTCTGAGGAAAAACTAGCGTGGATCGATGCTCACTAGATTAGCAAATATAGACCACAATGCATTGCAGTTGAACAATTACGAACAAAGAAACGTGTTCAAATGCAATTTTCTTCAAATAAACCATCCACATTTTCACCATCAGAACACAGCGGAATCATAAATAAACATCGTGAAATGTTTGTATTGATTCGATTTTGACTTTGTGAAATTGGTGATGTCATATCAGGCGTTTAGAAAAACAAAAGAAAAGTAGTGAGCATCGTGTCCGAAATGCCTTTAAAATCCAGGGCACTATATAGATTTTAGTATTTAGGGAGTGGGGTGTCAATTCTCCGTGGGGACTCTCTGTTTGGAGAGCTAAATGTAGGGGTATGAAGGAAGCATTTGGATTATTCCAATTAGTCTGAAAAAAAGAAACAAAGGCAAATAAATGAAAAATTCACATTAAGTCTACCGACGTGTCACTAGGTATCCGATTACGTGAAGAAGCACCATATGCAGTTAAATCCCTTTTGTAAAGTGGTTGAAAAACCTGGGTACCAGAGGAAATAACCAGGTTTCCTCAAATGCATTTTTGAGTAGACTTTATTAATGCAAATGCATCCTTGAAACATGGAACTCCTCAGAAAACAGTGGGCCTACTCTCACAACAACATGTACTAAAGAAGCATGACAAAAACACTACAGAGGATTGAGAGTAACATGTTGCTATTTATAGGTTTGACTATCTGAAGTCCAGATACTCTGCTTCAATTAAATGGATCGTTTTATCTTCATCTTTGTGAACACCAAACTGTCCGTTAGCCCATGTTCTTCTGTTTCTGTATGGGACAAAGGTCAGTGTTAACAAAGTATTATTACACAATTTATATATAAAAAAAATCTCTGTCTGGTTTCACTCTCACAGGACCAATGTGCTATTTGCTGGTCTGGGGAACTGTGCCGGGGCTCACTTCTGCAAGCAGACCAAGCACTCTATGGCTGAGGACACATTTAGAGGCATCACAGCAGCCAATCGAAGGGCACTTTCTATGAGGTCAGATGTTCTCAGATGAGAAACCAGGGATTGGGTTTACCCGGCTTTGAAGACTATGTTGTTTCTGAGAAAGCTGCTAATAACCTGGTTCCTTAAAAGCATTCAAACACATTCAGTTTCTATGAAATCCTGCCAGGGATTAAAACAAATAGTTTCAGAAGCTGATTTGAGAAGAAACGCTTTCACTTCTGTTTTGAAGCTGGTTCAAAACTTCAGGTGAAGTTAGTGGAGCTCAGAAGGTGACAGCGAGGTAGCTCACTCTCAACAGTGCACTGTGAAAGCAAAACGAAAGGTGCAACATTTTTATCCAATCACAAAAGTCAGACTATCCCGATCTGAAAGTAATCACATGTAAACACACCCGATGGCCTTCTGGGAGTTTTCACAGATAACTCCACGAAAAGATAAACAAACAATAGCTGTTAAGCTCAACAATTAGGGGTTTTATCTTTAACTAGTGGTCCCTGGAGGAGTGGAAACACATCCTATTGCACAAAGACTGCAAAGAACAGAAGACATTCCTGCATGAAAGCAGATAAGCTTCCCCAGAAGGCCCTCGGCGGACTGCATTAGAAACAGAAGGAGAGGTGCTGCAGAAAGCATTCACATCGAGGGAAGGGGGAGCTTTTTCCATTGTGACCCTCGGAAATTTGGGCGTAACTCATGCATCCTGGATGCATCTTGATAGTCAAGTGGTGCTTCTAGGAGCCACTCGCAGCTGAAAGCAGCTCTTCATGTTTCTGATCTGACCCAGTTATTCAAACACATGGTTTATTTTAACATCAAACGTCAACCTGCCGGTCCGGCTCCGGCGCCGTCAATCTTAGCTGTATTTTTTCCGCTTTCATTAACGCTGCTGCTTTCCTGTGGGACACCCCACTCAAGAAGTTTCGCAAATCAGCCATTTTAGTGAGGATTCAAGAGTTAAAGAAGTAAGTGTGGTTTCAATGAAGCTCTTGTGTACTCATATCTTTCAGTTTTTCTTTACAGAAGTATGTCAAAAGGGTGATTGTGCATAGACGTATGTGTGTGATATAAAGGGAATAAAGCCCAGCTGTGTCTGTGAAGACGTGTGTGCAAAAGCAACTAATTGGTTCCTTTCAGCTTACAGTAAAACTCTTCATGTCAGGCTGGAGTTCACAGAGAGGTGAGTGCAATTGTTGTTCTTATTGCTCCTTTAATAAGAAATAAGCGTTTAAATCCACAGTTCTTCCAGACAGGTGAAGACAGTTAAAATGATGTTAATTGTTGTAAGCATCTTTTTGTGGTAATTCTGTCACAAATGGAAAATTAGAAAATTAACCTTAAAATCCCACTTTGATCATTTTTTTTTATCTAATTCAAAAGCGTTCCCAATTTCTTTTAAAATTATGACGTTTTTTGATTAAATTAAAAGAATATCGTTTCAGCATAGCGGCAAGTTCACCTCACAGAGCAAGCCTGCCCTCATTTCCCATCATCTCCTCACATCCCCAACCTAACATTACCTCTGCAACAAAAACGGCAAGCAATATTGAAGCTATCCAGCCGTCCAGTTTTGAGCTAGATACCAGAAAAACGAAGACATACTGAACCGAAGAACATTTATCACATCCAGAGTTTCTGGTTTGAGGTTACGAGTGAACGTGTGTTTCCAAGCTCTCTCCAGCTAAGACTTTTAGGCAAAATTAATCTTAAATGAAGACACAATTACTGCTTACTTATGAAAAATAATCTCAACTTTGTTAATTTATTTGCATGTGATATGATAAATTCTGAAATACCTGTAGTGCTATATCTACTGACAGTCATGTGATTTTTTTGTCACTTAAGGATTTTTACCGACCTGAATCTTTGTCGGTAAGGTAAAAAATATGTCATCAAAAGTTATAAACAGGATATTGTTAATTCATTGAAAGTTATTTTAGTTAAAAGTTATTTTCCTCCCATAACTTTCAAGTGGGATTTCTAGTTATCCTATGTTGGAAATGTCTTTTATGCATATGAACCTCTGTTGATTGATTGTAAATGCATTATTCTTTCTTGATTGCTTGAAATAAACCATTTCAAATCAAATCAAAAGATTAAAAGCATCTGCACGTTTTTTCTTACGACATTTTTTCTTGTCGATTCCTGATTTCCAATGATCTGGAAAAGTTATACTCAGAAATGCAAATTTTCCTTATCTATGTCCTCCATCATCAGAAAAATGCTACAAAAACACAATTTTAATCAGATTTGGTCTTTAATGAAAAGATCTGTGGCTTAACTTGAAAATATTGTTGGTTTTCTTTTTTAAAAAATGAGAGAATTCTGTGCCCATCTTCAGACCGCTCTTCTGGTTTTTCTCAGTAAAAGCTTTAATTCTGCACATGATCATGAACAATCACTAGTCTGTTTTCTGTTTTCAGATCTTGCGGACACTAATAAAACTTGTCAGATGCTAAGTTCTTCAAAGAGAAATATTAGAGTTTTGTTGAAATCATGTCTAAATCGAACGATAGACTTCTTTTGAGCCCTTCTTTTGGTTTACATAATCGGTGTTGAAGTCAGAGAGGGTGTTTATGAGGATTTAGAAAAAAGGCGAGGTGAGAAAATGCTGCGTCTGGCTCTGTGAGGGCCAGAAAAAATGTGGCAACCCCTTAAGACATAACTCAACTCGACACAGCAGCAGAAGTGTGAAAAGTAACCCACCATCCGTTTTACAGCTTTTTGTTTCAGAGTGTGGAACTGAAAGGAAATAGATCTCACTCAGCAGCTAGGTCAGTGCCATTTAGGCTATTCTTGTCCTGTCTGCTAATTGCTTTATTAGCTCTATAGAGGCAGAGAGATCTCAGCATACAGCTACTTAAAAAAAGCAAAAAGCCTCATCTGGAAGGTTTGTGTAGCTGTCATTTAGAAAGCTGGTGCTTATCTGAGTCACGTTTAGCATTTATTAAGGGCTTAAGATTAAGAATTAATTCATAAAGTGCAGATTAATAACATAAAGGAGAAAAAAAAGAAAAAAAAATCATATCTATGATAATGTGAAGGTCATCTATAGGAAGTTTTGATCCACATCAGTAGAAAATCTGACCAAACAAGAGTGTGGAAGGGAGCAAACTCTCTGTTTAAGCACATTTATAGTTTATGAGTACAAATACGGAGAGTCACACTTGGTGACCCTTTCAAATATCATTAGAAAAACTTATTTTTAAAAGCTATGATGAACTGAGATGCAAAAAAGAAAAAAATGTTTTGATTCATTGAATGAAAAGACAAAAACGTCCTCTGGATTTATGTCTAATTTGAATTCATCTGTTTAAATGCCTCATCAATCAAACGATAGAAAACATATTACTAAAAAACAAACACTGTGTATGTGTTCCCCTGAGGCCATAATCAGCAGAAAAAACATTTTTTTAAATTGATTTTCTCCTAGTTAGGTTGTTAAATAGTTAATTTATGTAAAAAAGGAAAAATGTTACATAATTTAAGGAGAAAACAGTTTTCTTTAATTTTAACAAGTCAGGAAATAATTTTCTCAAGTTTTGTAAACATCAGTGAAACTTTGATGTTTACTGCCTACATTTAATACCACATAGTTATTCCCAAGTTTTCTTACCAGAAAAAGGGGACTAGACTCCACCTCGAGGACCTCTAAAATTTAAAATTTTGGACTTGTGAAGAATGTTTACTTATTTATTGTTCTTTTTAATTTGTGCATATTATTGAAAGATCAAACAAAAATGCCTCTGAAACATATTCACTCTTGTTTCATTTGTAGAAATGCAGTTTTTTAAGGACTATGCTGACAAACACAACACATTGATTCTCACTATAAGTTTTAAGACTTGAAATAAGTATAAATATGGCAAAATTTTTGACTCTTAACCAGAAATAGTGACTTATGAATTGTAACGTGAGCCGGACATGAAGGCAGAAACTACAAACTTGGACTTGTAGTATCTTATCTTATCTTATCTTATCTTATACGTAATTGATACGTTTTTCTTCCATTCGTCGATGTTCTCAGATTTTCGTCGAGGGTTTCAGCCGACGGGTCTTTACTTGAATCTGGTTTTGAGATGTTCACATTTTTTGGTAAGTTGAGAAAAACGCAATTTGTGTTTACTTTACATAGTTTATACGCAAATATAACGTTAAACATATGCAATAGTGCAAGATTTTTGCGAGATGCATACACAAATTTGTGGCTTTCCACAAACGTTCCTTTCCACGCACTCACCACCAGTGTATAACTTCTATACTGCATACACGGTGCACATATTGCGTTAAAATTACATATTTGACTCAGGGATGGTTTTAAATTTAATTTAATTCACTTGCGATATATCTTTTACAGAAAGACCACAACATTTCTTACTTTTTCTACATAATTTCAAGCATAACCAATTTTTATTCATGCAAGATGAACAAATCGTACGTAGCGGCCTTCAGGTGAGGAATAAGACTATAATGCAGTAGGGCTTCTTGACCTTTTGTGACCTTACAACAAACAATATCAAGCCACAAATGAACAATCCCAACTTGTATTTAACTCCAGAATAGGAGAATCTGTTTGTTCATCTCTAATAACAATGAAAGTCTTCTTTCAAAACAAAGTGGGCCAATTCTGATATATCTGCACTCAGAAGCAATAAGACAAAAACATGCCAACATGAAATGCAACACACAGAATAATTTACACCACTAATCCAACAAGCTAATTAGAACAGAACATGCAAGTGGTTCAATCCTGCAACATTCATCTGCTGCGTCTATGAATAAACACACTGATGCCTGCTGGCCAGCCTCTCCATGAATCCGTGAGCTGTGATTGGCTGCGTCGCTGCAGAGAGTCATCTGGCTGCTTGCTGCTGGCTGAGTTTTTCAAAGGGAACGCCACATTACCAGCAGAGAATATCTGTGAAAACTGGGTCAGTGGGTACATTAACATACACAAGACATTAAATGAGGCAACATCTAGGACTGACTTCTTGACTGTCCAATTCAGATGTCAAAATGCTCCACGATTCAGTTTGTGCTCACATCTCAAATGTGCACAGCCGAGAGCTCTACTTCTGTGTGGTGAATGTTGAGGAGAGGTTTCTACATTTCAGAAGAATAATTCACACCTAAGAGAATCTGTGTAATTGGTTCAAAATGAGTGTAATAAACCATTCCCCCTCTGGGATACGCTTTGGTAAAACTCGGGAGATCTCATGAGACTTTGAGGGACAGCTCTGCACTTCTAAATGAGAGATTTAACGCAAGCAGCTGCAAGATTAAGCTGGAAAAGGTGGCTGAAGCAGAGTTCCTAAAGCTCTCTTTCATTTTTATACAAGAAAAAGGAGGATTGTGTAAAATATTCCTAAAATTATTCAGTTTGAAGCTGCAACCTGTCAGTTTAAAGGTAACCACCAGGGGGCAGTGTGGAGCAGTGGAAACCAACATTACCTGTACCTGTGCAACCAGACCTGCTAGCACAACAAAACAATACAATAAATAATAAAGGAAAGGTAATAGCATACTAATATTAAAACACAGCTGATTTTTTTACGAGGCAAAAACAAGTTTTTACTAATAAAGTAAATCTGACCTTTACCTTGACGAGCAGGGAATTGAGGTTATTAAAAAACAAGTGCTTTAATTAAACAATAAAATGTAGGACTTTAATTTAAATAAAGACAATAAAACAGATTATAGATTCTCTCTTTTTTCCATTTCTCTCAATTACAGGTTGTGACCATAGCTGGCCTTAAAACACAAAGTTGAACCTCAAGTGGTGCGTAATGTTTGGTTTGAAACATCTGCCTGTTATACAAGAACACCCACACTGCGAAAACCGTCTCCGTTTTCTTAGAAGAGTGAAAGTGTAAAAAAAACTGTTATACAAACACTGGAAGACAGTGCTGGAGAGAAAAGCATGAAGAATATATGATTCTTGTACCAAAATTGGAGTTTTATGGCATTATAAATATTACTAATTGCAGATTTTTTAAGCATTCTTCTCACAAATTGTTTTTCTTTGTTTATTAAAGATTATTCAACCATGTAAAGTGAACCCCACCCACACAGCTGAGGAGATTCCCCTGGGTCAACCTAAAACTGTCTTTATTTTGACACCATCTTAACCTCATTCTCAACCCGTAGAACAGCTTGAACTCCCACTGCAGCTACAAGCCAACCAGTAAAGCTTCACCCACTCCCAGCACTCCACAGCTGACCCTTGGCATTCCTACCGTCTTCAAAGAAGACGTCCTCCGCTTCCTCTCGCATCATTTCATCCAGGTCATCCTCTGCAATGTTGGTCATAGCCATCACTCCTCCTCTTCTTCTCTGCAGCGTCTCCCCTCAAATCTGTGCTTCACAGAGCGACTGGGCTGTAAAATGAAATCAACTCCAGTCCGGCCAACTTGCTCCAGGCAACAGTCCGATCACCAGCAGGCTCCTCACACGAGTGGGAGACAACTGGGACTGAGCTCCAGCTCTGCTGCACGGCGGTGCTCACGTCAGGTGGAGTGTGTGCGGATGGGGAAGAGCAACCCCGGCGACCTTCACTGGGTTTCAGCAACAGCCCTGATTTCCTAACATCCTGTGCAAAGCTGAAGTGAGAGCGAACTGTTTGGAGAGCACTTGTATGAGTGAGTGTGCGCATGTGTGTGAGTGAGTACAGTATGGGGAGGGTCAGTGGTGTGTGCATGTCCTAATGTGGAATATGGCTCTATAGTGAGTCAGCTCGAGCGCCTGCTGATTAACAGGAATAATTAGCTTCTGTTCTGTCGGCCAGCAGGGACATGGAAAGAAGGTGTGAACGTCTGTGCTTTTGGGTGTGTGCATGACATGTTTGATGACACAAGAAGCTGGACCTGCCATGCATTACCAGTTCACACAAAAAATGAAGCAATAGTCATCTTTGTTTTTATTGATTCAAATTTAGTCCATTTAAGAAGAGTCATGGCAGCTGATTATGTAGCTGAAAACCTCTTCAGCTTTGTTCACCCTCATGGGTTCAATGGCCTCTTCCAATGAAATGTCTACGTAAACCAGGGGTGTCAAACTCAATCGCACAAGGGACCAAAATCCAAAACACTTGTATTAAACACTCTACAAAATAAATTTTGAAAACTTTCAAACTTTAACTTTTTAACATAATTATGAACTATATTTATAGCATTACCTGCAGTAATGCTAGTCTAAAGGCTGTAAGCTGAATTTGGCCGCTAAGATGCTAGTGGTGATAGCAGAAAATAGTGAAATTGATAGCCAGCTAAAATATTGGCTAAATGCCTAATTAGCCTTAAAAAAAAGAAAAAAACTTCTGTTATGCAAAACAGCTAGCATGTAGCTGGAAAAAAATAGCTAAACTTCAAAATAGCCTGAAAAACTAAAAAAAAGCCTAAATTAGCCAAAACAGATAGGATGCTGCTGAAATATAAGGTAAACTCCAAAACAGCCTAAAACAGTCTTAGCAGATGTCAAAATAGTCAAAAAAAACTATCAGAATGCCAATTTTTAAAACATTAAAACCGTAACTTTTTAATATAATTGTAAAAACTAAAAACAGGCAGGAATATTATTCCAGAATAAATCAACTTAAACCCTGACTAACTTTCATCATTTTCCTCTCCATAAAAATACATTTTGTCAAAATTATACAAGTTAGAAATGATAACATCGGGCCATTAATAACAATAAAATAAAATGATCTGGTGGGCCGGATATAATTACCCGGAGGGCCAGATCCGGCCCCCGGGCCTTGACTTAGACACATATGACGTAAATGCATGTTTTTGGATTCTACAGGTTTCTGGATTCCACATTCAAAACTTTCACATACATGCATAGCTACACATGTTTCTTTTGGGCTCTACGCACAAAACGTGCGTCCACTGAACCCACGTTGAAAGTTAAACCAGGTCAAACATTAACCAATCAAGGAATCAGATTTGGTAGTAACATATAAATGGCGTCCCTTCCAATTCTCTTCCAATATCTACTATTAAAAAATAGAAAAAGAAGAAGCCCCTCCCTGCTTGTTTAGTATGAACACCCTGAGCTAAATGTGCATTCATGTGTATGTAGCATGTTGTTGAACCCATTCACTCCATACTCCTCAGAGTGAGACAGATTGAAGGTCCTTTCACACCAGAAAATTTGATCCAAACCACAATTTTTTTCCTGAGATGACCTTTTTACTACATTTGACAGCTTTCCTGAACTCCGATGGGATTTTTGAACAGACAACCTCTTGGCTGCCGTTTGTTTGCCAGTGAACTTTGGTGCAGTTCATCATTTGGGTGAAAACAAGCAGACGGTCCAGTGACCAAATGAGAGGGATTCAAGAAAAGATGTTTGGTGAAGGGCCACAGATTCCATACAGCTAAAACAGAAAGGAGTCAAAAAGTCTTACCACATTGGCAGATTTTCTTTGATTATTCAACATCTGCCAATGGACAAAGAAAAATGGTCTTACCAAGAATTCTTATCTTGAGGGAAAAAATCGAAATCACCAAGACATATTTTCTCAAGCTAAGATAATTTTGCAATTGAAAAACTTTCGTCATAAGGACAAGGTTTTTCTTACGAGACATAATAAAATAAATAGACATTTTTTTTCTTGAAACAAAAGTCATTTTGCTTTCTCAAGATTTCGTTTTTTCAGTAAGCAAGAAAAAAAGGATACAACTCGGATCTCAAGAACACATATCCTGCAGATGTTACAAAATGTCTTGTCAATACAAATGGTGCCGCAAAAAAGCGGTGGTGCTTATCAATAGTCCAATTATCTAAAGTTCTTCTTCTTTCTTTCTTTCTCGTATAAGACAGTGCATTCACCTCCAGTCTGGGCTGGTGTCCTGCTGTGTGTTGCCCTCAAGGGAAAATACTCAACAGGACCTACCTATAATCCCATAAGTATTTGTTTTGGGATTTTCAGACTTGAAGGAATGACTTATTCAAAAATTCAGCTCTTGAGGACAACCTGTCAGCCCTAAAGGGATTTCCCACGAAAGGAAGAGGACAACTCTGTCTCCATTTCCAGATAACCTTTGGTGTGACCTGAACACTTCTGGATGAATTCCAGTGGCAGACGACCAACCTTGAGAATGAACGATTTAATACTGAGTTGTCATGTGTGCAAAAAAGCACTAAAAGCTGTTTAGAACAAGCACATTGCTACACTGTGAAGTCTCCCTATCATTGAAAAACATTTCTAACCTCACTCCAAAATTAAGGATTAGCAGCTATTAACCTATCTGTAGTAGAAAGTCAGGGGCGGAGCTAAGGGGAGAGCAACTTTTGAGTCAATATTAGTCTAATTATTGACAAAAATAAAAAAAAATCAAGCCTCTTTAAGCATTGCAAAAATAACTAAAGTAATATTTTTAAATTAAATCAATAACAATAAGTGATCCTTTCATTTGTAGTGGGCGTCCACTCTGGTGTTGTGCCACCACTCCAAAGTCTAAGGGCCAAATTTAAGACATCCACTGTGTTTGATCTAGGGCATAAACTGCTTACAAGATGAGAGAAGCTCATTACAATTACAAATTACATTCAATTTCATGGATTGTTTCTGCTGCATTTTACACATGATCAGATGTTTGACGAGTTGTGAATTTAGTGGAGTCTTCATCTTGAAAACATAGATGTCTTCTTCAAGTTCCATTATAAATGATTGAGCAGCTGCTGAGCTCTCTTGTCAGGACCACAGAGGTATCTCTTACTCCTGCACATTCAGAGGGAAAGTTGAGAGCATTATCAAAGGCTGTCTCTCAAATTAAGATAGCAGTTTATATGGCAGCTGGTTTCAAGACGATTATGCTGCTTGGTTTGTTATTTACCCTTTAATTAAGTGGTGCAGATAAGTAGCAATTTATCAACGAAAGTCGCAATGTTAAGAAATATGTCAGGATAAATAGGATTACTATTGACAGCTTTATTTTGTGGTTTGTAAAACTTTTGAAATCTGTTTTATGAGATTTTATTTTAGAGGAAAAACGTATAATTCACAATTTTAATAAAGAAGAATTTTTGGATATTTATTCACAGATTTTCTTTTTAGCCCTACATTCCTTTGAAGTTTTATTTAATGATCAATTCCAATGAAAATTGTGTGTTTTTAACGTGTTCTTGTGGCCTTAGGACGTATATTAAGAAAATTAAGCTTCTAGTTGCATTTATGAGTTTTTTTTTATTTTATTTTTTTGTTTAAACTGTTTGTGAAGTAGAAAGTAGGCTTAATGGGCCATAAGCTCCTTACTTCCCTCTGCAACGGTGAGGGGAAATGGGGATGGGGTTGCTCAATGCCAACAATCCCATCCACAACTCGACACAGATTTTTTTTAACTTTAGCTAAAAACAGCATAATCATAATTAAAAGACCACTGGGAACACTCCTACAATAGACAGAAAGATGATTGGGGTGGGACCTTAGAGAAACAGACACTAGATTTAGGTTTTCACATAATCCCACTTCCTGTCAATACTATGTACTTCCTCATGCTGACCTTTCTTAGACAAATTAATTCAAGAGAATCTGGCTATGGGTTAAAGAAGAGACTAGAGTTGTCAGGATCCAGGTAAAAGGTTAGGGCAGGCAGCAGGAAATCAAAGAAGAAGCAGGGTCCAAAAAGAAACGCTCGGTAATGCAGGCAAGGTAGCACAAACAATACTTCGCACTGATTAAGGCTCTGTGCAGTCCTTAAGCATCATGTGGGTGATTGTCAATGAGTGGAAGCTGAGCGGCATCTGGGAAGTGTGTGCTGGGGTTGATGGGAGACGTAGTGTTAAAACTCAGGAGACAGCCACCGCGGTGACCAGAGGGGGAGATAGAGCCCAGACTCCTAAAGACTAAACCTCAAGCGGAAAATAACTGTAATCAAATTCATTTTCAACAAAGCAAGTCTAGACAAGTTTCTTAAAATTTCTTCTATTAAATGTAGTCATAAAAATCAGCACACTGTATACTAGGGGTGTGATTTGGCAAGAGTCTCATAAATAATTAATTAACCATCGTCTTGTCAGGATTTTAAATTGATACAAGGATAGAGAAAAACAAAATATTGAGATATATCATTGTAATTCCCCCCTACACCACTGCTGTATACTCAACGTGAGTATTTCTGAGTCTGCACATTTAACCATCCTTGACTGCAACCAAAACCAAGTCCACTGCACTCTATTTCCAGAAGTAACCAGTCAGGTAACTTTTTCTATTTCTGATAGATCTTTTCATTCTTAGTATTTGCAAGTATTATGACACAACTGGAGAAACTAAAGGTAAACAAGTGCTGTGTGGCAACAAGAAATCAATCTGCAATAAAATTATTCTGTGCAAGACAGACATATTGCAGAGTAAAATGGCACCAAAGGTTGTCTTGCATTTAGTAATAAATGCCATTTTAAGTTCAATTTTGTAGAAAAAAAACAACAGAGGAGACTATTTTTCATTTTCAGATTAGCCTTTCGGTGGTAATAGAGGAGACACTTGAAAAAGTAAGGAGGTAAATCAGAAACACAATGACACATGCAAAGCAAAGTCTACTATCTGATGCAGCTTCATCCCACTCCCATCTGTTCACTGTTATTACCATCTCATGTTCTGTTACCTCATGAGTCATGTACAAGGCAAGTTTTAATCGAAACCCGTTTGTGTATTTCACAGTAATGATTCCACTTTTAAAATAAAATCTCATTTTTTTCCTGTAACCATGAGCTGTTTTTTTCAGGTGCTAGAAAACAAGCTTTTTCTGCATTTCTGTTATTATCGCTTCCTCTGAAATGAACTTTATGCTTCAGGAAATCCAGACCGCTGGGATGCAAACACACTTGTACTTCAATCAAACAAAGTTGAGCGCTCTCCTATGTTGTCACAAACGCACACAAACATGTTTGTTCCTCTGCTGAGAGCACAATCAGACCCGCTCGGTACAATAGTCTTGTTTAAATGTGGAGAAACAATGGCACTCTTTGGAGTCTGAACCAAGCCAGATGATGAGTATCCCATGGGGACGAACGGGCGGCTTTTGCCTCCTACACATCCACTCCACTGACCCTGAAAAAGTGCGTCTGTACACCGCCTGTTGCTGTGGCCTTGACCATCGCTTATTTGCATAGAGATGGTAATTGGTTAGCATCTAGGCTCATTCTGTGACGGGAAAGGAGTTTGCAAGGACAGAGAACAAGGATCATTTAAAAAATCCCACCAACATGACTACCAGCATACTTTATTTATCACCACTTATGTGCTGAAAAATGTGTCTGCCATGACTCATCAAATGTACAAAGGTAACAAAAAAAAATCTATTTTTTTTCCTTTTAAATGGCTCTACAATCATAAAAAACATGTGTTTGGAGGATGAACAACAAGAAAGAATGTCAGGGTTTAGTAAAAAAAATCTAATGCATAAGAGCAATTTTTGTTATCTTTTGATGCACAGGGAAATACGAACATGAGGGCTGCCTTTGTGGTCAGTTGTCAGATAAAGTCTGGATTTTTCCTCTCCCTTTTAGGATTCGGGGAACATAGTCCAATTTTGAAAAAAAGATGAAAAGCTATCAGAACAACTTAACCACGATAGTTTTGACCAGACTCTGCTATCTATGGATTACCTTTCACAGCCAGCACTCAAGTTGCACGGATGGAGAAGATGAATGGATGTAGTGTCATCTTTTGGTGGTGGTAGTGTGATGGTGTGGGTGGAATCTTATTCACTGGAAATCGGCTATTTGAGACCAAACTGGCTGGTCTGCTGGAAAGACTGGTCAAAACTCCACAAGCCACAGAAAGTTTAAGGATAATTTTGACTTTAGAGACCACTAAATTGACTTCCAGACCAGTTTGGTTGCAGAAAAACTTAAGATCAAAACCAGGTTTTCAGGTGCAAACTTTCACCTTTGCTGCCTCACTCTTGTTTAACCCCAGAATTTTATAAAATATTTACATAATTTTCAGCATGTTGAAATTTTCCGAGTGTTGGGTCCCTGGATAAAGTCTCACATGTCCCAGGAATGGGTGGACCAAAGACCAAATCTCTAGTATCACTTATTTATTTATTTATTTTTTTCTTTTTTGTTCTCAAATTCCTAATTTTTTAATAATTTTCGAGCATGTTTTTAGGATCTTCCTTTGTTCTTATTTTCCATTGTATTACATAAACCACTCTCTAAACTATTACTCTAATTTATCACGTGTTGTCATATTTTGATCAATTTTTCATGACAAACACTTTTTATTGGGTATTTTATATCAGGTAAAAATGACCCGTCAAAAGTGATGGTGTAGCTTTTTATAGCAAAAGTATTCCAGGGTTAAATAAAAATTCTAAGAAGTTTATGCACTCTGACCACACGATCACAAAGTATAAATAACAAAAAAACAAAGTGCCCAAACACACAGGATGCAGAATAACAAAACCTTGATAAAACAACTCTTTCAAGTGCAAAGAACTTATGTAAGTTTGTCCTGCAACACTATGTAACCCACCGCACAAACACACACAGATAGAAGCATTTCACTTCCACTGTTTTATGTCAGATGGACTTTTTCTAATGACACAACATTTTTCTCCCTCTTCCATCATTCCTGCTCAGCCCCCTCCGCCCCGTGTCTCTGCTTTTTCAGAAGGACAGCAGAACGGGATGGTTGTGAAAGGGCGACTGGTTGCCCGGGAAACAATAAAGAGGGCATTGCGTATAAAATCCAATTTGCCATGGCGCTCTCTGACTCATTGGAGGAGCACATGTTCAAGTTTCTTTGTGTGTTTGTGCCGCATGTTTTGTTCTTAATGGAAGATGCCGACAAACTACAGCCCTCCCGAGACATCATTACGGATGTTGACCCACATTTGTTTTTACAACTTTAGATGACTGTAAAGAAAGAAACCAAACAATTTACAGATAAATGAGGGATTTTCTCATTTGTTTGTTCATTCATCATCATAAAACACCATAAAATGAATGAAAATTGAGTAGTACTTAAACAAAAATGTTTTTACATTTCAGAATAAAAGTCCATGAACTCCTAAATATTTAAGGAAACTTTTACTGTTAATTAAAATCCTCAAGAAGCACAAAGATATGAATGAAGCCAGTAAAAAATGGGCTAAAAAGTAGAAGTGAATACCTACTGTATGCATATCTCTTTGTCTTTATGTGGTGGAATGTCTTGGCTCTGCGATGCATCTTGTCAAAGGCAGCTCCAGGCCAAAACCTCCTTTAATACTGTCACCACTGTTTTTTATTTATCTCTGAGCTCTCTAGCTGTCTCTCCCTGCTGCTATTGTAGTCCTCTGTCTTGCTTTCACAATTGGATCCTTTTCTCCTGTTCAGCCCCTCATCCTTTGCTTTTCTAATTCCGTTCCAGAGAGCACCGAGGGCATCAGACAATGACCGCGATACAGCCGCCACTCGCCAGCTGTGCAGGCTGTCACGGCAGAGACAGCAGCACCAATGTGTGGTGGGCTGCCGCCGCCGACACCGCCGCCGGGTACACCTGAAGGAGGTTAATGACACGCTTGTAAGCTTTTCCAAAGGGAATCTGCTTGTCAGTTACTCGTTTCAGATATTCTCATCTACAGTTGTGCTCATAAGTTTGAAGAAATTATGATTTCTTAGTCATTTTTCATAGAATATGAATGATAACACAAAAGCCTTTTTCTTCAACTCTTAGTTAGAGGTTGGATGAAGCCGTTTATTGTAAAAAAAAAAAAATCTGTTTACCCTTTTTAACTCATAATGACAACAGAAACTCCACAAATGACCCTGCACAAAAGGTCTTGAGGTTTCTGAGCTCTCAACAGATACCTTAACCAGTGTTGCCCTGGCATTTCTGGATCCTGAGTACCGGGGAAAGGTAAAGAAACAAAAAAAATCTACGGGAAAAGGTAACCGAACTATTTAAAACAGGAACGGGATATAAGAAGATATCCAAGAAACAGAGAATGCCAGGCAGCAGTGTTCAAACGTTGACTGAAAAATAAAAAGAGGCCATTATTCATATTTAATGAAAAATGACCAAGAAATCCCAATTTCTTCAAGGATATTAAACATATTAGGACAACTGTACATAATTCAGGAAGTTCTCAAAATGATTCTGCGCATTAGGCTTCACTTTTAGAGCAGAGCTTCAATGAATTTAAAAAATATTTCACGTCCCTATATCCTTTTCCGACCCAATATTATGCTTTTTGCCAGCAGCTGCAATATAAACCCACATTTACACGCTGCGGGAATCAGATCACACCACATGTTTGACTGTTAATATGCCGCAGCAGCCAGCAGGTCATTCGATATTTCATAATCCGTCACTATATTTGACAAGGAGACATTTTCCTCGTGGGGGCATCCAGGCAGCAGATGGGGAGATTTTGCAGCAGGGTGGGGCAACCAGGGCGGCAATGTCTCTAAGAAAAACCACAGCTTCCTCTCCCACGCTGCCCATTTCATCACTATTTGTAGCCGACACCTGTTTGATGGACAAAAGGGGAAGTCAGTTTTAAAAAATAAAAGAAACTTTAAGTTACTAGTCAAAGCTAAAGCTCCGAGCAGCTTGTGTCGGTGTAAAAGTTGCATCCATCAGTTTTTACAAATGCAAGACGGATGCATTGATAAGTTTTAGCCATTTGTACCAATAAAATAAAAAGAAAAATAATCTGCAGGGAGGAGTTCAATGTTTCTGAGAAGCTGGGTGGAGATGTAAGGGAAGGTTGAGCAATAGTGTGTAAAACAGCACAAATTTCCCTTTTTATAGCATCTATAAATGCACGTGTGCTTCAACTTCTGTACACGATTACGGGATGGGAGGGGGGGGGGTCAAAGGGATGACAGGACCATTTGACACATGACGTCCTTCTGCTCTGATTCTCAGAGGAATTGGAGCAGCTGGAGGAAACCTTCCATCAGATCATCATGCTTGAGAACGTCTAAAAATCCTGAAATGAAGCCATACTTTTCTTTTAAGAATATTTAAAAATCATCAATGAACTAAAAATCAACTACTTTTTTGTCATCAGAACTTTACTTTCCCACAGATTTATCTGTAAAGTCAAAATATTCATAATTTTATAAAACTGCAAGACTCTGGATAAAAAGAATCCATCAGTATTGGAAGGATTTTTTTTCTCCCGCATCGTTTCATTGAAGGTCAGCCTTTCGCTCTCACATGTAGGAACACATACCCGCGCTCGTGCTATTGTGGCAAACTGGCATCTCCGTGAGAGTAACTGACACCATTTAAAGCGACATCTTGGACACCATGAGACAGACAAAGAAAGCTGGCGTCCAACCGCAGTGACAGAGGAACCATGAGCTCATAGGGCTGAGTTAGCCAGTTCTCGCTGGCTTTGATTTACTCCAGTTTTCAGTAAAAAATAATAATATTCATGCCCTTGAATTGCACGGTTAGTTGCAGTGCAATCTGCAAATCCCTTACTTGGGTTTTTTCAAAGTTCATAGATTCTCTTGGGCTGTTTATAGAAATAAAAGAATGCAGAAGTTTTGACATGGTTGTGTTTTACTGACCACAAGTCAGCTTAAAAAAACATTGAAGATGAACTTTATCCATCTTCTCATTTTCTCCTGAGAGCTGTTGATCAATTGTTTGCTCCCTCACAGTACTGAGGTCTTGGGTCAGACCTGGCGCCCGTTCAGAGGCTGGGCAGAAGTTACTCTGATGGAGGACATACATAAAGAAAACTAAGCTTAAAGTTACATTTTTGAGTATTTCTTTATTCAAATTGTTGTGAATTTCTGATGAACTGCTGCAGCTCTGCAAAAACTGTCCAAGAAAGCGATACGGGTTTTTTCAAATTTGGGCTAAAAACGTCAAAATAATTAAAAGACCACCAGGAAACGCTTTAAAAATAGGTGATCGGAGTGGGAATTTAAAATACACATCCTTGAACCTTATTTCATCATCAAATTCATGCATGATATTCAAGCTATAGTGCAGGAGTGTCAAACTCAATCGCAGGGGGGGCCAAAATCCAAAACATACCCTTAGTTCACGGGCCGAACAGGATAAACTTTTATTTAACACACTAAAATATTTTTTTTTAAACTTAAAAAAAACATAACTTTTTTAACACAGGTATGGATTATAACAGGATGACATATTATTCTGGAATAAATCAACTTAAATCTTGAAAAATTTTCAATATCTTAGACGCCGTAAAAATATATTTTATCAAAATTTTACAAGTTAGAAATAAATATTAAAAGAAAAAAAACACTCAAATTGTTTATGCTACCTGTGAAAGATAACATCGGGCATAATAACAATAAAATAAAAGAATTTAACAGTCTTACACTTTTTTATTTAAAAATGCAAAAATTTAAAATGTATAGCTAACTACTTTTTGTAATTTAAAGCTGTTTTTAATTTTCTTCTTAATTTATCTGAATTTAAACTTTCTTCTTTCTTTTATTTTGAAACTTTTTAGTTCACCTAAAGGCTTTGTAACGTACTATATAAATAAAGCTTCATTCATTAAAAAATTGCAAACTTTGGTCAATCAAGATGAATTAAAGATGAGGTTTTTTTTTTTTTGTGATTTTGGTTCAAACACTCTCATTCAGCTGTATTACAGTTGACATTACATCCAGTATGTTGTAATGCAGTTTTGCAGTGCTACATCTGTGTATCTTTGACTGTTTCTAAATGCATTTGCATGTGTGCGTGATCACTGCATGTGCTTTTTGCTCTCAGCTCTCTCCATCTCTGTGTTCATAAGCAGCCCACGCTTAGCCCTGTTTGTAGACTTTATGGTGTGAAATTACAGAAAAAGGGCCAACACGATTTCACTTGAGTGCTAAAACCCTGAAGCTGAAATGGAAAAGGAGAAGAAAGTAAAAAAAATGATAATAAGAAAAGAAGGCAGAGTGAGCAACATTTCCAGCTAAGGCAGTAGGTTATTTCCACCGATGGAGTCGAACTTCCCAAAGACGCATCCTGCATTGGCGGCCGAAGCTACAGTGGTGAGGAGGCGCGTTGCTATGGAGTGGGATGATTTTCAGAGCGGAGTACGGGTAATAAAGATCTGGAGGAGGGGAGGAACTGGAGAGAAAAGGGAGGAGAGAGGAAAGTCAAGGGGCAGAAGGAGAAAATGAAAGACAAGAGAAGCAATCGAGTAAATGCATGGAGGGCAGAGGTGAAGACTGGGGGATGAGCAGGAGAGAGGATGGAAGAAAGAACGCCAAGGGAAGGAGGTCACAGGGAAATGATGATACCATTTCGTCAAGTGGTTTATTTTGATTGTCTCTGTTATTATTTCGTGCAAAAACACAAGATAAACATGAGGGAGGTGCAGCCTTTTGCCTGCTTGAGGGAGCAGCTATTTTCATCCAGACTCTTAAATCTGTCAGAGGATCCGGAAACCTTCTCTTTGCCCTCCAATAAATAATAAAACAATGAAAGAAAAGATTGGAGTCCTTTCAGGAAGAACAGTTCCCCTTAATACACATTGTAGATCGAAGCTGCTTCACTTCCCTCTGAGTGTTAATGAGGACTAAAACAGAGGGCTGTGTTTATACTTGTCATCACATGAGCTTTGTGTGGACGCCCTCTGCTGGTGATTTTTAGAACTGACGAAATAAATAATTTAAATATTTTATCTTTCATAACACAGGCTGGGGTGTAAAAAATGCGGTTCACATTTATACTAAAGCAGAAAGTCTTAAGTCAAAATCACCTTCAAAAATGTTTGGAGTCATTGTGTGTTTTGCAACAAATCTCTCCAGTTTTATCTTTTTTTGTGTGTCTGGAGGTCAGAACATATGAACAAATGATTTTTTTTGGTAGTTGTTGATTATTCTTCACATATTATACACACATTTTATGCTTTATTTTTCACTTTTTCATTATTCTTTCTTTTTTTTTTTGAAAATGTTGCATCATGTTTGCACTTTAACATTTTGAAATCTCTATTTTTTCACTGTCACAAACAAATATTATTATTATTATATATATTGTGAAAAATCTGTTTATTTAATAGAGTGAAGATGTTTTCAAGTCCAGCATGCAGACCAGACCAACATCCATGAGAGATAAATGTCGTTTGTTGATTCTGCTGACAAGAACACTAAGAGGTTTTCAATGTCAAAAGGACGTGGAGAAATGAACCCACTTCTTAAAGTGGTTAAACTGTGTGCACACCCTCTCATGACACTGTGAAGGATGGAGTGGATGTGGAAAGTGGATGGGTATTATGAATTATGAGGCAGTTCATGGCCTAAACCTCAAGACAAAAATCCTCATTTAGAGCAGAAAATATGATTTGTGAAGCCTTTTTTTTAGCTTAAAATTGTTGGCAAAAAATTGACAACAACCTCCACGGCCTTTTATTAATTTAATTTGTGTCCACTTTAATTTTTTGTTTAATCAAAGCAGCTCACATTCTTATTCTTAGCTAAGGAATGATATAAAACACAGCTATAAATTCAATGCCACCACTCTGAATTGACCTCTAAAAAGTGCCCCCATTACCAGATACTGGTGCTAATTAACACAGGACAGAGCTACTCAAAGATTTTAGCCTGAGGAGAAAATCAATAACCCGTGTTTACCTCTTTAAGAAGCTAAAACAAAAGCAACGCAGTCAGATTAAGAGGCTGAATGAAAGAATGCTTCCCAGCAGAAAACAACAGCAAGACTTTGAGTTTTTCCAGCTAAAATGTTGGAGGGATTTATTGGATTATGTTGCATAATGTTTAATGATAAGTAGCTTTTTTTGAAGCCATATGTGAACAACTTGCTTCCAAATCACTGGAGCAGATGTAAACAGCAGGAAAATAGCAAGAAAGTGGATGTTTCTCCAACTATTCAAACAGGTCTGTCTGGAGGATTTGCAATATAGATGCAAAAGTTTAAAAATGATTTTTGAATAAACACACGTTTTATTGCACTTTTGACACATTCAGACTTGTATGTGCAATTTCTATAAAAACCAACATGTTTAATGTATTAATATACTTAACACATTTGTTTTTAGGGCAAAAGAAGAGTTTCTCAGTTCAATTTTGACTTGATGTAATCGCTTAAAGTAAGCTAGTTTAGAAAAAAAAAGCAGAAAAGATGACACAAAAGCCTAATTCAGGACATAAACACTACATCTAAGTTAGAATCCACTTACGGTTGAAGTTCCTGCGGCAGACATAAGGCCTCCAGGGTCGGTTTCGGATCCATTTCAGGCGTCGATGCAGCTCCATATTTCCAACCAGTGTAAACTCCACTCACCCATTAAAAAACAGAACCCTTTTTCCAGAGCCCATCCCCAAGACAGATACCCGCTCCAGAGCATCAGCAGCTCCAAATGTCACTTTTACGAGTTAGAGGCCTTTAAAAAACAAACTGGAGTTGAAGACCTCCTGCTGTTCTGAAAGGTGCATCTATGTTTCCCTCTCTACTGCTTTATATTTTATGTATGAGATGGTGGAACCCAACTCCTTCACGTCTGGGGAGATACACGGCCTCTCCCGGGGTAAAGAGCGGCTATCGACTAGCAGGATCTGAGGAGCACATTCAGGGGAAACTTGACACCTAAGTAGGTCGGATAGACAGATGAAGAAGCTGAGGCCTAGACACTACAAAACACCAACCACAAATTCTTATATGCTTCAGAAATATACTTCTAAACCATCTACTATTGGAAAGAAACAAAAAAAACTCCACAAATGGCAAGATAGTTTTAACATGTAAATGAGAAAACCTAATTTTAACCTTTTCTACAAACGGTCGATGTGGCTGTATTCCAAGATATTATACTCTGTGACTCGATCTAGAGGAGTTCCTTCAAGAGTGGAAACATTAGGAGACTTTGGTCTTGCAAACATTTAGGTTCAAATGTCTGGGGAAGAGGACAGTGTCATCACCGTAGAGGTGGATGGATGAGATAATTGACTGTTCTTATCCTGCTGTAATCAATTAAAAAAAATCAGGGACAAATGATGACATTATTAGGATCTATTAGCCTGAATAAGGTTAGAAAGTCATCTCTGAAGCTTCGGAACTCCAGATTACCCCAGTAAAACCCATTATCCACAAATAGAGGAAACTGGGAATAGTGGTGAACTGTCTCTGGAGCAGCCAGTCCATCTTAATTACTCCAGCAGCACAACAAGATTCATGTAAGAGGTGACAAATGAGGCTTCTGAAGGGCTGCAGGCCTCAGTGCAGGTCAGTGTTCAGATGGAAGGTGGAGGTAGAGTGATGGTTTAGATCAGGGGTAGGGAACCCTGGTCCTCGAGAGCCACCTTCCTGCATGTTTTCCAACATACCCTGCTCTGACATGTTCTTATTGGCTGGACACACCTGAACCAGGTAAATGTCATGAGTTCCTACTCATCAACTTTTTTCACCCAGACAGCTGCATATCAAGAGTTATCCTAGCTTTGGCAAATGATCCTAATTCTTTTTTCAATATAAATGTGTGTGGATGAACAGGACTATTCCCTAACCCAATGGTCTGCAACCTTCAACACTTAAAGAGCAATTCTGGACAATTTCTCACTCACATCAACTCAATAGGAGCCACAAAGTCTTGAGAAAAATAAAAGTATTTATGTTATTGTTACTATTGTGATAAATATAAACAAACTTTTTGACAAATAAAAACAAAAATAAAAACATTTTAAAAATGTGTAATAGTTTATAACTTGACAGAAGCTCACATAAGTTCCTTTCAAAATAAAACACCTTATGTCCCATAGGATCATGTTAATGCAGCAAATACAATAGTTTATGTTGGAAGTTATACAAAAAAACTGTTTATTTTGACCATTTGTGAGGCATCTCAGTCAGAAATGTGCAAGTTTAATGATGATTTGGTTTACTTTTTTTAATTTAAAGTTACTTTTTAAAATTAAAGCTTTATTATTCTTTACCCAGAGCCACAGTGGAAGGATCAAAGAGATGTTGCAGACCCTTGACCTAACCCCTAGAACTGCAGTACACACCGTATAGTAGGTATATCCTTATACCTATTTAGGCTTTCAAGTATTTAATCTATAACCTGTTGAAACCAGAGTTTTAAACACACATTAACCAGATAAAAAACCCTAGTTAATCTAATTGTAATGATTCAAACATCACTTGATTTCATGTGTTTTTTAGCCGTTTGTTTCCAGGTTATAGTGAACGCAGAAGACACTGAGGAATATTAAATCCATAATCTCTGCTTTATTTGGATAACACACACTCATATGTTTTCCTGTTTGGGTAAACAAAACCTCACCCACAGAAAAGACAAGTGTTTTGTCCAAAACAAGATAAATAAAAACTCGACAGAAAAAGCACTTCGGACATTTGTTCAGAAACCACTTTCAGCATATTTGAACCCAACAGAACAGTAAACAAACATTATAGTGAAACATTCTTTTTGTAAGTTCATTTAACAACACCTGGAAGAAACACAACACTTTGGTCTGAAAAAACCAGCAGGTACATAAATAGATCTGTGTGCCAACATTATTGAAACTTCCCAACACAAAGACAGACGTTTAGCGTTAAGGCCTAACTAACTATTGTCTGACAATCTGACCAGAAGGTCAACGTGTGCTCGTGAAGAGTAAGATTTCCTGTAAACCTGGAAAAACATTTGGCAAACAGTGCAGCCGAGTGTCGGAGATTGTGCCCACGTTACTCCACGCAAACACCGCTTACAACATCCAAACAGGGAGCACCTTCTGACCACACTCACTAAAGGCACGTGTACAGTTTTGAGGACAAACACTCGACGTTACATTTTCACCTTTAAGTCACCACAGCTGCAGTTTCCTGTGACACCGTAATACACGTTCACTGTGGCGAGTTCTGGGATGGAAGGATGCAAACGCAACAATAAATTAATCATTTGAACTGTGAAGAAAGGAGTGTGGCTGCAGAGGAGAGTTAGCTTCTGAACACAGCATTGCATTTCCTTAATCCAGAAACAACCACAAGAACGTTAAAAAAATGGCTTCTTCAAGCTTTGCAGTCCTATAGTTTTTATGAAAAATGTAGACCCTTAAAACAAAACAGAAAAATCTTCAAGCTTGCTGATGTAAATAATCTAATCTATTCTTTGGCTTTCATGAGAGCAACCTTTAAAAGTGCCAAAGAGAATAACTAACCTCCTTAAATTATTCCAAAGGAAAATTGATTGATTTGGAAAAAAGGAGACGGATTTTATTTGATTTTTTTGCTATCTAAAATAAATAAATATAACACACATCTGCATGTTAGGTCCTTCAGTTTATGAACTGAACATAAAGCTTCCTAGAACTCAAATGTGAGATGTGCAAAAGTTTGTGCTGCTGGTTGATATGTGGGCTGGACATGTGCAGTGGAGATAATTACACCAGTGTGACTAAGAGCTGTTCGAGATTTTTTTGTTTTTTGACCTCAAGTGTGTTTGTCTTCCTTCTCTTTACTCATCCAAATTGTGGTGGTCCTTCTGTCGCTCGTGGTCTGTTCCATCTGTTGAATTCTTCTTTTGTTAGATCATTCCATCTTTTCGGGGTCTATGTTGTCCAGATCAATATCCGGTGAGGCCACACAGCATAAGCAGAGCTTTTGAGTAAAAAGAGAGATTTTATCTGTGGAAAGAGAAAAAAAACAAAGTTATTAAAGGAAATAAACTGATTTCTATGTTTTAACCGACTAGAATGTGCTTTTAGAGATGCTTTATTTATCAGATGTTTTTAAATCACACATTGTATTTAAAATAACCTGAACTTTGAAACAGTAAGCCTAATCCTCTCCTTGCTCTCAGTAATACTTCAAGGAACATTTTTCTCTGCAGGTCTGAATGAGTTCAAACATAATCTGCTTACTCCAACCTCTGTGGGGTTGTTACATAACGTTTTGTTACTCTGTTGTTGTGCTGTGTCAGTGTGTTTGCATTGACACTCATGATGCTGATGTTGTGTTTACCAACCAATAGTGTGTCAAATTTTCTACCTGAAACAAATGTTGATGAATTGTGGAAAATCAAAGAACTTTTTTAGCTTCGTTTTTTTTTATATATAATTAAGAGATTTTGAGTATGATAAATATAATCTCTGATTCCATAAACATTAAAAATCCTTCAACAAAATGTGGGAAAATTAGATATATTCTTCAAAGCATTTGTTTAAAGACCTTCTCCAATAAAAATGTGTTTTAGTTTTTTGACATGTTCTTCTTGCATTTTTTTATAATAACAATTAAAATCAAAATTGCAGTTCTGAGTATTTTTTTAATTTAAAATGCTATGAATCAGGAGAAGTAAAAAAAAAAGTGAGTTTTAAAAAGAACGTATTTGTGAAATAGAAAATCCGCAAATCCCTTGTGGGTTTGCTCCGAGCAAACAGTCCCGCCCACAATTTAAAAGTGAGGTTCTAATGAACTCCTACAGCTCTGCAGAAACTATGTCCCATAAAACAAAAGTTTTCTTTTTTTATTCTGGCTAAAACTGTATGATCATATTTAAAAACAACTGGAAACATTTTCACAGCAGATCAGAAGACGATACGAGTGGGACTTTAAAGTTGTATTTAAACTGTGGTTCACTCGTCAGGGGCGTCTAATTACAATGTTAAGTCAGTATACAGACGCAATCTGACGTCCTGCGCCGCATTTTAAGCATTGGGCACCACGCATCAGTGCGACTAGAGCGTCGCTGTGCAATTTGGGGGTTGTATCCAGAGTTAAAAAAAAAATCAGAACTTTTGCGAGATCGACATGTTGCGTCAACTCAGCTTTGGGTACGTGACATGTTCAGTGACTCGATAAAGAGTGGAGCACAAATCCAACATGGGGGATCAATCTGGGGGTTCTTGTCCTGAACTTCCATCTATCTATCCAACCCACTGTCCGTTTGGGTTACCAGAGCTTGTATTTTCATCATTAGTAAAATGATCCTCTAATTTTAGTCTTATTTTCCATTTTTCCCCTCTCAGTCTAATATGAGACAGCAAGTCGTAAAACTTGGTCACATAGACCGGAAACACAGCAGGAAGCGGCCGACGTTCAGACGTTCACTCCACAGCAGGAGTGAAGCTCAACGTGCTGGGAGAGTCTCTGAACGATCTCATGAACCCAGACATGGAGACGTGATTACCGGTGCTGGTGTAAAGACGATCAGAATAACAGGTTATAAGTAAATAATGTTTTCAAAAGCTCAAATTTTAACAATACTTGCTGTTAAAATGAAATGACTTGTATTTTCCTTAACTTGAGTAGACAGAATCACAAAGTAAAAGCTACTACCACTTAAATGAAAAAGAAATGTTGAAGTTTTTGGGACATCGGTTGCTGATATCTACTGTTTCTAGCAAATTTGCAGTTCTGACGTGCAACGAAAGCTTTCTTACCGACCACTTTGCCAAGAAAAGCCGGCCTGGAACTGGGCGGCAAGTGGACGCAAATGTAGTAGACCGGAGCTCCGGACAGAGCCACTGCAATACCAACTAATGAGTTGATGGTGTCGCTGTAGAGGGGCACGATCACCAGGAATATGCTGCACAAGCAGTAGACGATGGGGAAGAATAAAGACAGCTACAAAGAGAGGAAACAGGGAAAAAAAGCAAGATTGGTGAACAAAAGACCTTGAGTTAATGATAAAATTGATACATTCTTTCTGATTTAATTTACTCAAACACAAATAAAGCTACTTTAGAGTGCATAAAAGATTATCTTGTCCTCTTATCATTGTTTACTCAAACAACATCTTCAGAAGCAGAGAAATGAGGGGAATGACGCAACACATGACACACAATACTATTGTGTCAATATTTGACAGTGCTGAGCAACTCTGACCTTTAAGAACACATGTCAGCAGGGATGCAGCTTCCTTACCTTAACCGGTCGGTGCATGTCGGGAGCTTTGAAGCGCAGGTAAATCTGGCTGGCTATTGACAGGCCAATAAACAACCAATAATTGAAGCTGAAGTAGTTGATCAATTGGAAGACATCAGGGACGGACAGGTAAAACAGCGACATGGCTCCCTGTTCAGGAAAAGCAAACAAACTGTTGAGAAACAGTAATGAATGCACTGAAGGATGGTTATAAAACACTCAAGTGTGGAGAGACAAACATTGAAAAACAGAGCAGGGATCGGTGTGTAGCGCTTCACATGGATCATGCATAGGATGTTGGGAAGATGGCCTTCTCTGGAACCAACAAAAAAAAGCCTGTAAGAAAAAAAGGAAGCGTTACTAAAAGTGATACTTTCTCATGCTTAGGTAAATAAAGAGTAAAAACACGCTTTAGTCTGTTGACCTCGAGGCGGCAATGATGGAGGAGTTTAAACCGCCGTAACAGGAAATAGCCACAGAAATGGGGATCAACCATCGAGCCCAGCCCAGAACTTCATCTGCAAATGTCTGAGGAGACAAAGAAGAGCGGGTTTATCATGAAAAGTTTCATTTTTTGTCAAAACTGATGGGACAGAGTGAAAACAGCTATGAATAAATGCATTATGTCTGAACTCACACAGCATACAAATCAAACTGTTAATCTTAGCTGTCCCACATGCTGCTGGGATTATGGCAGCTGGGATAAGGTGTGGGGGGGGGGTGCTTGTACTGAACATTTTCAGAAAAAGTGAGAGCATTATTTTAAAAAAAAAACAAACACATCTGAAGGACGCCAACATCGGGAATTCATTCAGATATTGAGTTAATTTGATTAAAAGAGCAATGCCAGACAAGCACTGGAGTTTACAATGATGAAGGTAGGGCAGCACAATGAGGAAAACTTTCAATGTGCTATATTCAGATCAATATTACAATGCCAATATGAATTGCAAAACAAAAAAACAACTAATCCATTTCACTGTAACAGTTTTAGTGACAAAAAAAGTCAAAATAACTTTAAAATTGACTCCAAATGACCCACGTCCACATAGGATGTGAGCATCCAACAAAAAAAGGGGCTACACTTAATTGGTCAATGACGTAAAGGGCTCCATCAGATTGGTCAAATTCACAAAGACCTCTATTTGATTTGTCAAAAAGTTCAAGCTGCCATGAGATTGTATTATCATGTGTGAACATTTAGCCATTTATTGCAGTTTATGTCATGTTTTGAGATACACACGTCACACAGACCGACAATAAATGTGCGATTTATTGTGTAGGCCTAGATAGAATTAATAAGAAGAACTTCAAGAATTATACTCAATCCCTACATCTAGTTATTTTGCATTTTTAATGAATACAGCAATTAATACATTTTCTTAAAAACACACAACACTAACAATTTGGGGGGGTTTCTTCACCTTTTCAAAACATTTATTACCACTGACTATAAACTAATGGGGGTGTAATGATTCATCAATTTATATTCCGATTGATCCAACGGGATCGATCTGTCTGACACCAGATGTTAATCAAGTCAATTTGACCTGTAGTATTATAAAATCATTTCAAAACGAGATAAATAGAGAATAAATCTTGGATTGAGACATTGTAAGTCTTTTTTCTGTAATGTAAAAACCATAACAGCAAAATACAATCAAACATTATTACAGTCCAATGTGTGGAAACACTTTGAATTTATCAAAAACATGTGGAAGAATGTTCTAACAATTGTATGATTGGAAAAACAGCAGTGGGCTGAACTTTATCAAACTCAAATGTGAATGGCTTTGACATTCATTCTTGTTTACTTATTTGTTTGTACACACATTTCATTTACACTTGATTATCTTGCAGAAATGCAAAGAATCTGGAAAATTTCACTTGCACTGGTCAGTACCAGGTGTTTATCTGAGTTTTGGCTAAAGATGTCCTGGATTGATTTTAGGTCAGTGAATAGGACTGGATGGTTCAAAATGAATCAATATAGAATATTAATCGAATCGTTAGTAAAATAAGTTTTTACATCCTTACTTTTATTCAATTGTATTTCCTTTCTGGTCCTTTGAAAGTATCCACAATTCCCAAACAAATAACTGTGATTAAATCGTAACACAGTAGCTTTTTCCTAAACTCTCTCATAAAGATTTTAAACTTGGCTCATGAAACCTGATGATTCTGAAATGTTTGGCATCCTTTGCTTTAAAAACTCAAGCAGTCCAGTTGATGTTTATTTCATTTCTGTGTCTCAAAGGTATTGATAACCCCAGAATGCTGCTCCAGCACCACAGCTATCTAATAACAGAGCTTCCCAAATGTCATTTGCAGCAGAGGTAAGTACCTCCCTTCCTCTAGTGGAGCTGTAATCGCATCAAAAACTCCCCCTGTTCCTGTGTGCAGCACTAATGTCTTCAGCTAAATGAAGCCTCTGACATCTCAACTCCCACAGCAGCAGATGACCAGACAGTCACTGAAGCCAGCTGTGAGAGCCGAGGGGCTACCAGCTAAAGAGACGGACAGACCAACAGCTGTGAGGCTCAGCATCCCCTCATAACCAGCAGAGCTGAAGCATTAGCGTGAGCACGATCAGACGGCTGCATGAGTTATTGCCTGCACGTTTTTCCCATGCCCACCAACAGCGACTTAAGTTGACACTCACCACAGCAACAGCTTCACTGCTGAGCACTGTGTCTGCGTCCATGACAACGTAGTAAGCTACATTGGTCATTATGTAGATCACTGTGACAATGGGCATGGAAATGGCAATGGACAGAGGCAGGTTCCTAAAAGGGAAACAGGTGGAGGAGAACAGGTTAGGGGCTGTTGTGGCAGATATGTCAAGTTAGTAATAATGGTGGTTAAAGCTCAGCATGTGGCGATGTAAAGCCAAGACTCAGTCCAGTTTATTGAAAGAAACAAAAATGGGTTTTTAACCTTTCTGGATTCTTTATTTCTTCTGTGATGAAGTTGAGTGTATCCCAGCCCGAGTAGGAGTAAAGTGCTGAATAAAGAGCCAGAGCCATATAACCAGGGTCCAGCTTGGAACCTTTGAATGAGTTCTCAAAGTTCTGGTCGAAACCTAATGAAAAACACAGTTAAGAATTGCACATTTCCTGTAAATGTGTAATTTTACTCAATAAAAAAGGGTTCCTAACTTTGTAAAAACTCTTGAAAGAGATGTAAATCTGCAATTGTGTTACATTCAATGCTTATCACTTTACTCACAATGCTTACCAAATGATATTTGGGTCAGACTTTAAGCTTCACATTTCCTCCAGGTTATTTTGTGACCAATTAAACTAGTTTACATTTGATCTTAAATTGTGCAGAATTTGTAATCCCATCTCAATAAAAAATAACCAAAAGGGGGTCCTGGTTTGATTTTGCAGGAGTGCAAAGATTTTTATGTGTTGATTATTTCTGCTTTCATGCAGAGAAAACCAAACCGTCCAGCAGCTTACCTTGACCCAGCTTTACCAGGCCGGTGATGATGATGACGATGAGCGCCAAGACTTTAGCCACGGTGGAGATGACCTGAAGAATCGCACCCCATTTCACTTTTAAACAATTTACAGCAGTCAGCAAACCTGATAAACAGACAAAGGTCAAACAGATCAGTGATAATTTACTTAATTTTCCTTTGAAACGCTAAAAAATATTTTTTTAAGATTGCATTGTAACAAACTGATGTTTGAATAAAGATGGCCATCTGCAAGTCTCTACTGCACATCCTAATTATTACTCATTTTTTCAGAGAGCAAGGATTAAAAATGACTTTTATAAGCTAAAAAAATCTTATCTAATATAGCTTTAAGGGTTAAATCAATAGTATATTTACAAGGTTTAAAGAGTATGAAAATATTGGAACAATCAAAAATCTAAAAGATAGAGGAAAGGGAGTGGAACGCTCATAACTAGTGTTTTTTTAGAATAAAAAAAAAACACTTCACAATTCACTTATGGATTCAGTTCAAAAGCAGTGTGTCCTCCTGTTCCTGCACATAAACACAAAGTAATTCCAACACAAGAGAGTAAAAGATGAGAGGAAAGCAAAAATGAAAAAACATAATAAACAGACATTAGTGTGTTGAAAAAAATTATAATGCAATTGCTGATTTCATACGCAACTAAATTCTCTTTTTTTAAATTGCAAAACAACATTATTGTTGCACTAAAATGTAATAATTTGGAGGGTGCGTAAATCCCAAATTCTATACAAAATGAGAAATACAAATAAAATTGAAAATATTTTACAAAAAATAAAAAAACAAACAAAAATAAGTAATAGTGCTAAATCCTCACTTGTGTCCGTGAGTTGGTGTGAGTACTAGAGAAGCAGACCTGACCAGAGCACATTCCTTTAACTGGCTCAAGTAGTGCTGCATATTCGCCTGTACAAACTGAACTGGTTTGAAGCTGAACAGCTGTATCTGAGTCGTGTTATTCACTCAAGACTTCCTGGATTTTCAGCTCAGAGCTTCAGCAAGAGCTCTCACAAAACCGGTTACCGTTGAGCTGGAGCACAGAGGAAACCAGAAGGTCTTAAGTGTAATAACACGCATATCCTTTCAACAACAAACTTTAGATTAAGGTGTTATAGTTTGAGCTAAAAGGCTTACGAAAGGACTCTTCTTTTAAAATGGAGCATATAAAGTTGAAGTCAAGCTTATGAGATCATATTTCAAAAAAAGAGGCGTTTTAAATTTTGAAAACCCCGTTGACCTCCAGTGTAACCAGCAGGATGAAATGTTGAGACTTCAGTGTTTAAGGAACAATGTGTCCATTAAAAAAAAGGTGGAGAAACCTGAAACTGTCAAAATAGAGCGGAACATCTATTCGTGAACTTCAATCTGTTTTGGCTGAAACCATAAAAGTTAACTCTTAAAAGACCCACTCCAATGAAAAACCTGTTTTTTTGTTTTTTTTAACATGTTCTTGCACCTATTCTATAAAGACTTAGGACACATAAGAAGAATTTTTTTGTTTCACTAGGGGGTTGGCTAAAAAGGGCGGAATCATAATTAAAAGATGGACTACACACATCATAATATGACTGAGTGGGAATTTAAGGGTGCAATCACATTGATGTTAGTAAAGCTGGATTTGTGTGTTAAAAAAATGTTTTTATTGTGTGAAGATTTTTGGCTTAAATGCAGCTCTTATAAAGACTGTGTCTCTTTAAACACACGTATAAACATGAATAACAGAACATATTTAGCACAAAGACATACTTACATATAATGGCAGCAGCAATGAGGCGAACTGCATGATAAGGAGCTAAACATGTGGGGTAGAAGGGCTGGACCAGATAGCTTGAGAAAGTCAAGGCTATCACTGCCTGACAGGCTGGCTCGACTATCAACAGGGACGTCCACAATCTAAAGTGGAAAAGACCAGTTATGACACAAAATAATTTGTTTTTAACCTTGAATGCGTGTTTTATTCATAAGTTAACATACAGACTATTTTACAAGCCTGAACAGTTATTGACAAAGTAATCAAAGTCAGACAGAAAACGTATTGAAAGCGACTTAAACAACAAAGTAAAGTACAAACCTGATAAAAGCCAGAAAGCCCCCAAAAGCTTCCAGGATGTAGGCATAGGAAGCTCCAGATTTACGGATAGTAGTCCCAAGTTCAGCATAACACAACGCTCCAAACACGGAGAATATACCTCCAATGGCCCAAACGATAAGAGACAGGCCGAAAGAGCCGGTATACATGAGAACTCCCTGCAAAACAACATGAGAGAAGAGTCATCAAACAGTAAACAACATCAGATGAGTTCAAGTGTTGTTTTCCTACTTAACAAAGGTCAAGCAAAATAATTTAATTGAATTATTCTCAAGTTTGAGGACAAATCTTTTTAGTTAACCAACCAAAAAGGCCTCTTTCTTACTTTAGGTGAGACGAAGATGCCGGAGCCGATCATATTTCCCACAATGAGACAGACGCCATGGAGGAGGGAGATCTCCTGCTTCAGTCGCACGCCGCTTCCCTGAGATACCACGTCCCCGTCAGCGACCATTTTTAAAGGAGTTCACTCCTCCGAAATGATTCAGACAGAAGGCGAAGAAGAGTAAGTGACACTTGGGGAAGGAGTAGAGAGATTTAATGTGGGGCAAGATGAGAGGAGGGATTTCCACATAACAAAAGGAAAAAGGGACGCTTGGTTGCTACAGGATCACGTGGGTTATTCGTGCTTCAAACAGCTCCTGAAACCAAGGTGTACTTCTCCAGGGGGACAAGCTGAAAGTAAACACAAACACATTCAGGCTCAGGGAGGCCCTTCACACGCTTTAACAGATCAGTTCAGAAAACTAGCAATATTTTGAGCGGTTTTGTGTATGTTGCATTTTTTAATTTAAGCAGAAATATTGTGCCAATAAACCAATAACTGTGTCAGCCAAAATTTAGATTTATTTTGATTTTATGTCTTCTATGCTTTAACCAAAATATGTCTTTACTAAAAAGGTTTTTACTTAACCTCTGTGTGCATTATTTGACCACACAAAGCATAGTTTGCATGCAGACAGAACAGAAAGGGACCACATGTCTCTGCTAACCCATAAAATTAAGCTAACATCTGCTATGTGATCTGTAATCAACTTGATTGCAACCATAAATGGTCCTTATTCTGAGAGCTTTATTTTTCAAAATATCTACTGTATCTTTAAATTAAAAAAAATACAAGTAAATCCTTTTAACTTTGATTAAACTTGTTTGGCAAAAGCTGCAAATCTCAATAATTCTGCAAAGATCAGAGGAGAGCAGGTGGAGATGAAATGCTTATAACAGGATCCTTAAGTTTTTCCAAGTTCTGATGTGATGGTTATCATTGTTGTCTCACAGTTAGAGGATCAAACTCTGACTGTGTGGAGTTTGCATGTTTTTCCTGTAAAGGTGTAGGTTTTCTCCGTGTACTCTGGCTTTCCCACACAGAACAAAAACACATCCGATAGCTCTGTTGAAGCTTCTGTAGAGACTTTAAGTCTGGAAATGGCTGGTGGAGAAAATGATATCAGTTTAGGAAATAATGTTATGGTGCAGGAAATGGCTTGTTTAAAAACTGAAATATTAGTACTTGTTTTATTTTTTGCACATTGAGGATTATTGCAGTAATACCGTTAGGATTTTTAAGTGTTTAAGGATTAAATATTCCAATAAGATTTGGAAAAGCTTTCAAATGCAAATAAATGTCTGCTCTGCTATTTAAATTAATCAAACCTCCATATGTATTCTGGATAAAGTGGATATATGAATTGATACCTAGATTTATTGAAGCCTACATATCAACCTACATCTTGAGGTATAGTTAGAAATGCATAATTTATATTAAATAATGGACAAATCTATTAATCAAATTTCATTTTGTTTTTCAGGAAAAACAACTTTTTTTTATGTGCGAAATCATAAATAAAATCAATAAAAGTTCCATCTTTTCAGTTTAATAAATTAGTAACTGAAAAAAAATATCTAAATTAACTTGGTTTTATAAAAGAAATTTGACAAATACATAGATGTTTAATTGAGTCCTGTGAATTAAAAAACAGAATTTATTTTGTAGTCTGAATGACCAAAAAGTTTACTTTTTAATGTACAACTAAACCAGTGCAGAATATATTTATATTATAGTTCAAGAGTGATTGCTTTTACTCAGTTTATAAAACAATAAATGCTTTTTTTCCCCTTTTATCAAAAAATAATAATAATAAAAAAGAAATCCAAAATGTATCAATTGGTCACAAAAAAAATTACATTTTCAAAACTGAGCAAATGTATACGATTATTTATGTAAAACATAATGTCACTTAACAAAAAAAACAAAAACAAAAAAACTAAAATAATCTAGAGTAGCTTTCTATGTGGAAAACAAAAATATAGCGGAAACGGGAGAAACCAAAACTTTAGAGGGTAAAAACTAAGAAAGTAAATTTGTCACAATGATTAAATACTCAAATAAACTTAAAGAAAACACATTTTTCTAGACTAAATACTAACTAAATGGGTAATACATGCTCATGAAGTTATGAAAGACATAAAAACAGAGTTTACACAGATTCCTCTTTGCCCCTCAGCAGAGGTCGACTCATCCATCATCAGTCACGCAGCACAAGAGATGATCGGAAACGTGGACTGAACCATGTTGTCGTCTCAGCTCGTGTCTCAGTGACAGCTCCACGCGTGGAATCTTTTACAATCACTAAACCTCATTTTGACACATCGATCTAAAAAAATAAACTCCAGCCTGGTACATTTCCAGTCCGAACCCCGAATTATTTGGTGCTGTTAATCATTAGCGCGGCACGGTTTGATAGCATAGCTAGCGCTGCCCTGACATTTACAGGATTAAGAGGTACAGGGTGCGTCTCTTCCCAACACAAGTTGTGATAAATTTGTCAACCTTCGCACATGTGTACACAACATTAGTCTTAAAGCCGTTTTCCAGCCCATTAAGCATGTAGCTAATGAAGCCGCATCATGCTAACGTCGTTAGGAAGTTCCAGTGACGCAATACATTTAGATGGTTTCTTCAGGTCCAACTTAATTAGCATACAGACAGAGCAACAGCGAGTGTGTATTCGTGAGAGGGAAACATGTCTCGGTTACCTGGTTGTGTCTCTCCCGTGCGACTGAAGCAGGTAGCAGTGCAGCTTCAAAAACGTGCCACCAACTTCTGCTTGAACCTCTTTAGTTCCTCTCAACATCTGCTTCAAGCTCCTCCCACAGTCAAAAAGCGCCAGAGGATGTGGCTCCGCCCATCGTCATAGGAAGCCCGTGAAGGCTGGGGGAACCATTGTCAATGGGGGGGCGCGTGAAGAAATTTGGATAACGAAAAAAGAACAAGTTTAAGACCTTTCAATCAACCCAAAACACACACATATTTGACAAAAGGCTTTTTAACTGGGTATATAATGTTGCTGAGCAGGTGTAGATGTACATTCAAAGCCATTTGGGACTGGAACATACCATTTTTTGGCTTACTTTTTGAGCAAAAGTTGGTTCAAACTTGATTTTCTTGAAGAAATTAGAGTATTTCCTTGAAACTTAAATTTGTTTGCTTTCTTGGGTTCATTTGAGTTGCACTGTTTAGAACTATCAGAGGCTAAACACAGCAAAAGTGGAAAAAGTACTAGCTAAAGATGCTCACAAATCTGTATTTTGAGGGTCAGATTAGGTTTATGCTCACGAATCCAAGTCAAGTTTCAAAACTGAAATGAGTATTCTACTTTAACATATTTTCCTCAAAAAACATAGCCTGGGTCCTCCCTAATCACACAGTTTTTCAAGTTTAAACGAGGCTTAGCTTTTTTTTGTTTTTATTGAACATTTTAACAGACAGAACAATAGATGAATCAATAGAAGATTTAAAAAAAGACAAGGGGAGCAAAAATCTAAGATAAAATATTAAACATATGACAGATAGACAGTGTCCTCACAGCTTTTTGGTTATTTGAATGAATGATACAATTGATAGAGAATTTGAATTCACACATGAAAGCAACAAAACATGGTTTTCTATCTGAATATTTACATTTGTGGATATGAAATTTTGGTAAAATAAGAATCAGATTTATTATAACGACATTATCAGCTTTCTTGACCTGACCTTTAGAAAAGCTAAATAATACATCTTTCCAAAATAGGTTAAAGCCACTTTTTTATTTATCCAATCACAAATGTTTTGCCAAAATATTTTAACATATGGACAGTTCCAAAACAAATGCACAATAGTCTCGTCAGAATTAGTACAAAAGCTACAAAGAATATTAATGTTCAGTTTAAATCTGTATTGCATAGAAGCCTTAGATGGAAAATTCTATGAACAATTTTAAATTAGATTTCCTTGAATTTATTACTGATCCAAAATGTACTGAGTATCATCCAAACCTCCTTCCATGGTTGTGTCAGCCACAAACCTATTCCAATAAGATACACTAGATGGCAGTGTTGCTATATTGTCTTGGAAGAATGCTCTTATGGATCTGATATTTTTCCTTAGGTGACAGGACAGACATATTTTCCCCACAGAAGTATCAGCTGGAGACATGAGAGAAATATTCTGTTTTAACAGGAATATTATTTAATGCAGAAACAGCACAATTTTTGATGGCCATTTATTTATATTCAGGCTCAAGCCAGATGCTTCTGAGAACTTCCCAATGATATCAAGAGCAACAGTTATCTGGTTCTAATTTTTTAAAAACAAAGGTGTGTCATCTGCCTGTTGAGTGATACATAAATCTTTATCAACCAGAACGATGCCCTCTGCTAAACTTGATTTCATATGGACACTTAACAGCTGGGCAAACAAAAGAAAAAACATAGAGACTGGACAACCCTGAATTATGCCTGTTATATCAAATCTGAGAGAAGTGCCCGCTGCCAACTTAATAGAGCTGTTACTGTTTTTATAAAGTGTGACAATTGCCGAACAAAAATATGATCCAAAACCGAATTTTTTTAAGGGAATCTAGAATGAAGTGATGTTCAACAGTATCAAAAACTTTATAAAAGTCTAAGTATAAAATAAAACTTTCATCATTAGTTCTGGATAGTCCAGAATATCTACAATTAGCCTGATATTGTTGATTATATGTCTCTGAGGCCTGACTGTGTTTCATCGATTATTGAGTTGAGAGTAAATTTAAGTCGTTTAGCTAAAATTGCTGCAAAGATTTTATAATCGTTGTTCAATAATGATATTGGTTGCCAATTATCCCAAATTAGTGTCTGTTCCAGATTTTGGAATTAAAGTTGTTAAACATTGAGTTAAAGTTGTTGGAAGCTGTTCTTATTCCATACTTTCCAAAAATACTTCAACTAAAAAAGGAGAAAGTTCTTCAGCAAATAATTTCTCAAATTCAGAGCAACCCATCTGTCACTGGTGACTTTTTTTTTTTTTTTAAGTTGACTAATACATCACCTCTTCAAAAGTAAATGGATACTCACACTGTTGCATCTCAGTTTTAGAAATGGTTCTGACCGTCAAAGAATCCATAAAGGCGTCTACGGCTTCTTAACAAAATTTAGATGTATAAAGCGTCTGATAAAAATCACATTTTGAAACAACTTTGTGATCATTTATAATATTCCCATTAATGTTTATCTTGTGCAGGGTATTAACTTTAGAATGATATCTTTCGAGATTAAAAAAATGAGAATTTTTCCCCCCCCTTGTCAAGCCACCCTGATCTGGACCTAACAAAAGCACCCTTAGCGTTTTTATTATACAAGTCATCTAATTCAATTTGAAGGTTAGATAGTTCAAGCTTGTCTTCTTCAGATAATGTATCTGGACTATTTTGACATAAATGGGCAATCTTAGAGATATTTATTTCATGTGCTCTTTTAGTTTTAGCAAGATTATTTTTCTAAAATATTTACTAATTTCAAACTTAAAGAGCTCCCAGTATGCGCCATTTTGTTTTTTGTTATTAGCTTTATTCCAGTAAACTGCAATCTGTTCTTTAACTTCTTTTTGAACAGCATCATTTGCTAAAATAGACCGTTTTAATTTCCAGTAAGCTGAATGAGTGGTATGAGTTTCAGAGGATAACTTTATCTTTATAACAATGGCCTTGTGGTCTGTAAGAGGGGTGGGGTGAATCTACATTAATATCACCAAAGGTAAATTTTAGATACTAACCAGAAGTCAAGTCTGAATTGACTAGTACCGTTTTTTTTACTCTGTAAAGGTTCTTTTATCTGGATTCTTCACTCTCCATATATCATGCAAGTTCAATTTCTCCACAAAATCTTAGTGTTACATCTATTATACCCACGGAGAGGCCATTTATCTGCAGTATTATCTGAGACCATAGTAAAATCACCCCCTTCCAAAATAATGGCATTTGGGAACTTATCCAACCAATTTAAGAAAACATTTTCTATAGACAACAAAAGCTGATCATTTTCTTTCACCGTATTGTACTCATAAACATTGAAATAAAAACTTCATCATTAAACTTAAGAATTTGGCAAATATGATGACATGATGGATCAATTTCAGTAAGTAATATTTCCCCATTAAATCTGCTTCTTAATGTAGTTACCCCAGCAGAACGTTCTGTACCATGTGAAAACCATAGGGAGTTACCCCATTGACATTTCCAAAATTTGGTATCATATCATCAGAGATAGAATGAGACTCTTATAAAAAAAACAAAAGTCTGAGTAAAACTGTTCAACAAAAGAAATAAAGCTTTCAGTTTAACATTGTTACGCAGATCCTTGGCATTAAGACGTACATAAGATAGAGAAGACAGTTTAAATAAAGAGTGAAGAACAAAAAACAAATTCCACAAATTAGTGCAATATCAAGAACATCACCGTTAAAATAAATCTGAGCAGCTTCAGTGAACAAAAAGGGAGTTCTTTCCCTTAATAACATGTTGTAAACAATTCAACAGTCTCAAAATTAAACACTTTTTTTTCCCTTCAAAGATAACAGAGTTTGGTAAAGAGGAGATATGGCTCAGGACTCAGGAATCCATTTATAAATCCATGACCACCTACAGAGTACTCCGCCTTTCTATGGAGCTAAATCAGGGGGAATATTATTTAAACCCCTGAATAAATCAAATTGAAAAAATATTGTTTGGTGAAAAATATATATATAAATGTCCCAAACTTTTTGCCATTCAAAAATAAACGTAGTTATTTTCAGTTTCAAATGTTCTGTTTTTTAGGTTTCAAAACTCAAAATTTCAATTTCAAATCCTTTTTTTACTTTCAACTCTTTTTTTTTCGTTTACGAATCTGAAAGTTTTGGTTACAAAACTTTTGGCCCCGTTGTGGCATGTTGGGGCGGGGCTAACACGAGGACTAATCAAAATCCATGAGGGTGGGAACTTCAGTCCCGATGCGTTCACTGACTCTAAAAACTGTAATAATTACGATCAGAAAATGGCTGTTTAGTCTGTACTATCATAGTCTGAGGTTGTCCCAAGACGGGTGTAAAAAGCAGAGTTTTATCACGTATAAACTGTGCATCCAAAACGCTGTTCTAACCCGTTGAAAACGCCATCTTATTGAGTTAAATACAGAAAACGTCCTTATGTTGGAATAAAATGACTCTGTGGTGGGTCGCCCTCATTAGGCTCCACACCGGCGGCTCCCCTGTTTTGCCACAAACCGGCGCCGCACGGTGAATTCGCAGCTCGCTGCCTGTCAAACATGTAATCCTGCACGGATGATGCTGGTTTATTTATTGTGAAGAGTTCCACAAAAACCTACAAAAAATGAAATCCTTTAAAGATTGTCCCGTTACTGGGGCTTCTGTCGTACTCAGGGGTGTGTCTGGATGACAACCGCTTCAGTCTGAAGAAAACCTGAGTTTAAAGGTTGTCCCGCATTAACCTGAGAGGGGGGGGGGGGACTGAGGACCTTTTTAAATGATTGTCTCGCCAAAAATAAGAAAAAGATCACATTTCAGGACCAGAGCAGGCTGCTCCCGCTCAGGTCTCTCCCGGCATATTGAACGAGCTCCGCTGAAGTTCGTGAGGCTCCAGCCGGAGAACCCCTGTATTTAACTCAACAACTCAACAAGATGGCGCTTTGAACGGGTTAGAACAGAGTTTGGGACGCGTGGCTTGTACGTGATAAAACTGCTTATTACACCCGTCTTGGGACAACTTTAGACTATGATATGACAGTAGGGGTGGGCGATGTGACAATATAAAACCGTCTTACGATTGCCAAAGCTGATGATCTGTCATTTTGGAGAGATCGTTTTATCACGATCTTCTACAATAAGCTACAAGAGCGAGAAGGCAAAAGCTTGTTGACTGCCTGTGACTTTAAATCTGAGCTGCTCCTCTGCCTCCTCCCTGGTGTTTTTTCTTGTAATCAATGATATATATTACTGGATTGGAAGTCACGTGACATACGGCGTGACAGACATGCGCCATCATCATACATTGAGTCTTCTCAAGTGATGAATGGCAAGGTCTGAAAAAGTACGAAAAGAAGCACAAAAGGAGACGCAGTGTTTTGCAATCGACTTCAAAAACCTTGACAACAAAATAATCCAATGGAGAGGAATCATCACAGGACAGGAATCACATTTTAATAGAGAAAAATCATGCTAGGAACAGTGAACTATGTGCTAAAGTGGGTGCTAGCAACTCACGAGAGGCATGCTTGTTTGGTTCTTTGATGTATGCTTTTATTAATCTTTCATGTTTCAAAACATAGCAGATGTTAATCGCACATATTCACGTTCAACCTGCACAAAACTGATGGAAATTTATGTTGGAAACACGTAAAATGTGCAGCCAAGATGCACGTTGCTGCATTGTTTTGCTAGCTTGTAGCTAGCTACTTTAAGAGCCTAAATCTTATTGTCAGTCACACTTTTTTTTTTTGTAAGAAGTGGAAGTGAGTTCGCACATAATTTTCTTAATCCGTGGCGTCACTGTTGAGCTTTTTTCTTAGTCGCACGGACCGGAGAAAGCCCAGCTAAAATATACAGTGCTAACGCTAGCTTTCTGTTCAGTGACATAAACACAGCAGTCGTTAGTGGAGCTGTGGATGTAAACTTTAACCTGCCACATCATTTACTGGTATTATCTCTGTGTTTTGAATCTTAACAGTTTGGCAGATGTATTTGATGTTAT
>NC_050522.1:15744532-15746048 GCF_002922805.2 Oryzias melastigma | reverse complement strand
GCCACACCATTTACTGCTATTATCTCTGTGTTTTGAATCTTAACAGTTTGGCAGGTGTATTTGATGTTATCATCCAAGTTTGAAAATGTTTTTTGTATCAGTTAAAGATGCTAGCTGCAGCCTTTTTCTCAAAGTACAATGAAATCATCTATTTGAAGGTAAATTCTGAAGCAATTGAGATTTATTTACCATGTATGTAATCCAAAAATAATACAAGTTTTAGTTTCATTTGAAAATGTGGCAAAGGGTGATTTTATTAATATTATTATTATTATTTAGCACTTTGAGATGTTTTTAATAGGGAAAGGACTTTACTAAACGTTATCAGTCATTCATGCTATTAAACTTAATCAATCTCCCTCATTTCTGGTCTTGGGTGACAATCATTTACAAGCTCTGTTTTATGGATTTTAGCACAGAGGCAAAATAAAAACTCATGGATATTTAGAAGCTGTTCATTTGACAGCAATGTAGCAGTAGAAGGCGCCATTCTTGCACCATTTACAGATTAATCTTAATAGATAATAACTATTTAAAGATAGCACAAGATCAATAATTTTCTAAGCTTTAATTCGAGCCATATTTTGTAAAAATCGGTTAAGAAATAAGGGAGCTAACCCGATTTTTGTGGTGGATGTCTGCCTGTCCTCCATTGAAACAGCAGTGTTCTGCTGCCATGACTCAATGCATGGCAATGGTGCCTGTGTGCACATGTCTATAGCTGCGAATAGGCAAGGGCTAATCCAGTAATACTGCTTGTAATACATTTGAAATTAAAATTTGAATACATATAAATATTTGTTCAAAATGTGTTTACTTCTTTCAACTAAAATGATTCTAATACATTTTTGTCAATTATAATTTATTTTAAAGAAAACGTGATAAAATCGAAATCGTGAAATAAAATTTAAAAAAATTGTGAATTATTTTTTTGCCATATCGCCCAGCGATATATTACAGACTAAACAGACATTTTCTGACGGTAATTATTACAGTTCTCTGAGTCAGTGAACGCATCAGGAGTGAAGTCCCAACCCTCATCCATTTTTATTGGTCCTCCTTATAGGCTTACCACAACGCACCATAAGGGGGCCAGACGTTTTTGAGCTAAAAAAAACTTTCATATGAAAATGAAAAAAAGATTTGAAACTGAAAAATAATTCTTGAAATTGAAATTTTGAGATTTGAAACCTAAAAATACAGAACATTTGAAACTAAACTTAGTTATTTTCAGCTTATTTTCGAATAGCAACAAGTTTTGGACATTTATATATATTTTTTTTACTAAACACACATTTTTTTCCAATTTGATTTATTTGGGTTTCAAATAATATTGGCCCCGACTTAGCTCCATACCTTTCCCCCCTCACGTGTTTTCTTGATCGGCGGCCACAGCTTCTGTCGGTTCTCCATGTCCTCCGTAGTGATGTCCTCCTTGAAGAGTCATCCTTTGGACAGGAGAAACCGCTCTCCAAATCTCCTCCTTCAGGCGCCGGGAGATAAACCTGATGACAAC
>NC_050522.1:15737946-15742681 GCF_002922805.2 Oryzias melastigma | reverse complement strand
GGGATAATACCCTCCGAAGAGTGCATTATGAGAAATTAACGCGTCGGACGGTTTAGGCCTCCGCGTCGTGCGTTAATTTCTCATAACGAGAAAAAAGTCAGTTTAAAAGTCAGAATTCTAGAAAAAAGTCGGAATTCTGACTTTAAAGTCAGAACCTTGACTGTAAAGTCAGAATTCTGAGATTAAAGTCAGAATTCTGAGAAAAAAGTCAGAAACTCAGAATTCTGAGTTTAAAAGTCAAAATTCTGACTTTAAAGTCAGAATTCTGAGAAAAAAGTCAGAATTCTGAGATTAAAGTCAGAATTTTTCATGGGCTTTTTTTTTTTTTTCAGTGGCCCTAATCCTCTTCCGTACTTATTTTTCATTCATTTGATAATCATTTTTTAAACTAAATTTGATTGGTCTTTTAAAAGTGCGTTATTGCAATCCAGTTACACATAATTATTGTCTTCTGGAATGTTGGATTTGTGTGACTTGATATTTGCTGCCACCTTGAGGGGTATTTAGGCTCTTAAACTGTTTATTATGTTCATGTTTTTGCCGAGAAAGCATACTGTTTTTTTGTTTGTATTTTTTTTTTATTTTGCTGACGAAGGTAGGTAAGTATTCATGTTCCAGCATTAAAAACACGTACACTGTCTAAGTAGATTGGCTACAAATGTATACTTGTAGTCATTGTTGAAGCAAAGTTTATGCTAAAGTAAAAACATCATTTGAGGAGTTTAAAGGGGAAAAAAAGTAAAAATCAAAATAAATGGAAAAATGCATTTAGCTTTATCCAGGAGATGGGTGTGTGCTGGAGTCCATTATTGCTGCCTAAACGCTCATAACTGGTTAAATGCATGTTGAATGGGATGTAGAGAGGGGTTTCCGGGAAAGACTTTCAAAATAAAATGGTATACAGTGTATACACATTCTGAATAGGCTACAATTGTTAAATTGTTAAAAGCAAAAAAAAAAAAAGGTTAGGTTAGTTTCAGAAATACAATAAGCATTCAACATAATAATAAAATTTAATGAATTTCAAAAGTAGGCTACGTTTAAAAAAAAGCAAGTCCAAAATTAAATAAATAAATATAAAAATAATGTATACAAACTAAATGTTCATTTTTGACTCTAAACACCAACTGTGATTTAATTTTTTTTTACATTCCAAGTAATCTAAATATTTTACTTTCTTTTAATTAAACAATGTTATTTTCAAACTGGTTGGATTTTATTTTTTTAACCAGCGCATTTCCGGTTCTGTCGTGCGCTTTTTCCGCTGACGTGCCAGAGCTCATGACAGACCACCAGGCGCACCGGTGAGCCTCCTTCTCTGCTGACTCAGTGCCTTAACAGCAGTCACTTCAGCCCGTGATACAGCATCCAGTCGCTCCTCCGGCTCCGAACCCGCGCTGCAGACATGGAGAAGACCGCCATCGGTGAGATTCTTCTTCAGACTTTGTTGGGGATGCTCGCGAATGACTGTGCGTGTTTGAGAGAGGGGGTGATGATGAGGAGGATGAGAGGCGCGGTGACACCCATGGCACAAAAGGATGCTGAGGGCTCATCAGGAGGGAGCGGCCAAAGTCTTTTCTTTAGTCAAATATAACCTCCAGACATTATTCTGCACCTTCAATTTTTGCGCAAAACATCTCAACATCAATTGATTACCAAAGCGGATCGTTTTTAGATTCAGTCCTTTTAGTGACGCATCTTTATTTTCCATATTTTATTTTTTTTTTATCATAAAATAGTTAGATGTAATATTTCCTTGTGATGCGGCACCGTCTGGTCGACGTTCTCCTGCCGCACCTGAAGCCTCGGCGCCTGACTCAGAGCCGTGCAGCATAATGCAGCGCCTGCGACCCCACCCTACATCTCCGCTCTCTTCGAGGCGAACCCCGCCGCTCTCCGGGGGTGTCACATGCAATATCTCCACGTAGAACTAGGTCATCTCATGTAGCTGTCGATAACAGCCACATTTCTGAGGGCTGACGGGTAAAACTGATGATGGATGGAGAAAAGCAAAGATTTTACGCGTGGAGGGATGAGAAAACGCGCGTCGGAGGAGGATTTTTGCAGCCTCCAAGCAGATGATTGACTGCATTAATCCTGTCTGCAAGTGATTTTTCTTACACATTATGAACAAATGTTTGATTTATCTGTCTTGTTTGGTATATTTTAGTCTCTTTAAAAGCCATTTCAGTTATCAGTGATGTGTGACAGCACAGCTGTCTTGTGGTTGGCAGAGCACTTGATGGATGGAGGGCGCACAGACAGACAGACAGGGCCTTGGTGTCTGCGGGACACCAGCAACAAAACACAGACTGTTAAATTCATACCCCACTCCTCCTCCTCCTCCTCTTTCCCCCCCATCTGCTTTGGACAGACATGGGATGGGCACTCAGGGAGGGAGCCGCCATCATGCCAGCCATCACTCCCACATGGGTCACTGAGTTCATTTGAGGAGAAACCTTAAAAAAGCCTCACATGTAACAGCTTTGTGACTATTATTTTGTTACGCCAAAAGCATTTTTTTCTGTATTCCATATCATATAATTGGTAGGTGTGGCTAAATCTGTTTCTTTGTTTCTTTGAATCAATAAACTCCACTGTATTTCTGTCCCTTTTTTGTTGTTGTTATAGCTGTTAGTTTTCATAATTCATCACCATGGAGGGTCATTGATCTGTGCGGCACACTCCCATTACTGGCTGATGAGGAGGAGGAGGCAATACTGACACACTGATCTCACTGCAACTGGGATGAATATTTCCTGTAAATGTGGATGCATAGGTACTTTGACAGCACTTGTAGGTATTTGCGTGTAGATGCAGTTTTATTTATGACATCTGTGGCATTTTTCCAACAATTCCTCAGCGTCCATCTCTATCTTCTGTAGATAGTTATTAACTTTTTTAATAGCCAATTTTGCTCCGGTTATACCTTTGTGGTTTTATGATTGTGTTGCTGCCTGGTGGCTTGATTGTAAAGCTCCTAAACGCACGCTTTGAGTTCATCATGCAGTAAAGCTACAATGCTCAGGGGGCCAGTACAGCTTTGATGCACTGAGTCACATTTTGTTGGATGCTTTTAATGCTCTCTCAGCGACTGCAGAGTTCATGCAGGAGTTTTTAGGATGATGTAAGAGGGGCATGCGAGGGGCTGTGAGTAACACAGACAGGTGTGTTCCTTTTATGCTGACTCAGGGAGCGGCAGGATGAGATGGAGAGTGGGACGGAGGAGATGAGACTGAGAATTCGGCGGTCGCAGATGAGAGTGAGGGCTGGGGGGTTTGCAAGAGAGGAAGTACAGCAGATATTGATGATCTGTGCTCTTTGGCTGATGGCTTAGAAAAGGAAATGTGGTTTGATGAGCGTCTGTGGTCCGGAGGAGTGATCCTCCGAGAGGAAGGATGCTGATCTGGCAGGGTGAGCTTTATCATGGTGTAGTCAGTGTTTGACACGGCTTTATCGGCTTTCAGTCATGTGTAAACACATGTCAGACCACAGCCCTTAAATGGTGGATTATTTGTCCTTTCTTTTCATCTGATCCCTGGTTAAAAGCTGTGATTAGAAGGGGAACTGGAGTAATCTGCTCTTTTATGTGAAATGTTTTGGCACTTTAACATTTTTGTACAAAGAAAACTTCATATATTTTTGATTATGGCTGAATTTAATCAGACGCTCTTGGTTGGAAAAGTCTATTTTATTATTTTGCTAATTTTTTTTTGCAGTTATTTTGCAGAATTGTGCTTAGATTAAATCTGATTTATGACCGTTATGACACAAATCCCCCTCCAAAAATTCACCTTTACAACAAGATAAGCCAGAATAGAAATGGTCACATAGAAATTAAAAATAATCTCACAAAAAACCTTTTTCCCCAAAAAGTAAGAGAATCTAAATCAATCTATTAAAATTCTGTGAGTGATTTTTTTAAAGTCATTTTCTATATATATATAGTGTTTATTATAAGCAATTGCAATTTCAATGCTAAAACCAAGAAAAAATGGTGTTGAAATGGAAGCATTTTGACAGAAAAAAATGACTCAATATTGAATTGAATTTTAAATCTGTTGTAAAAAAACAATTACAGTCTCTCTTGGAGGCATGTAAAATACTATTACAAGACGACGGCTGAGCTAGATTCAACCCACTTTACTAGATTGGTTTGGATTCGTTTTAGAAATACTCAGGACAGAAAAGTTGACCCATCAGTTCAGACTCCAAATAAACAAATTTGATCAAATATGGCACAAATACTATTATGTATTTCATTTTTTTTTATTATTTTATTGTAAAAATCTGATTTAACTTTTACTTTTATTTGATAGTTCTTGTAGCTGATTTATTCTGGATAAAGACAGCATTAATAACACCATTGGGAACTTCATTTCCTACTTTTAGTTTTCATTTGAAACTATTTATGCAAGTTAACATGACTGAAGATGTACAATCTCTTTTTTCTAAAAAAATAAATAATTTTCTCCTTATTTTGTCTAAACCGTTTAAATCTAATAAAAATATCTGTCATTGACAGAAAAAAAACCTTGATTGACATTAAAATGACGCACCCATCCCACCTTTCATCAAAAATAGTGCAGACAAGGTGATGACTTCTACCTCCACACCCTCTATGAACCAGCCCTCCAAATGTGTCCTCTAATCAGAAATTGTTCAGCTCACTAATTACTAATTTAAGTACCATCTTCTTGAGGTTGCTGCTCCCGCTCTGCTGTCCTGAGGGCGA
>NC_050522.1:15660984-15737630 GCF_002922805.2 Oryzias melastigma | reverse complement strand
AGATGTACAATCTCTTTTTCTAAAAAATAAATACATCTTAATTAATTTTCTCCTTATTTTGGAGAAAATCTAATAAAAATATCTGCCATTGACTGAAAAAAAACCTTGATTGACATTAAAATGACGCACCCATCCCACCTTTCATCAAAAATAGTGCAGACGAGGTGATGACTTCTACCTCCACACCCTCTACGAACCAGCCCTCCAAATGTGTCCGAAATTGTTCAGCTCACTAATTACTAATTTAAGCGCCATCTTCTTGAGGTTGCTGCTCCCGCTTTGCTGTCCTGAGGGCGACAGCAGCATCTATTCTAAAGGGAGTCGCCGGCTGTGTCTGCCCCTAATGTCTGTCCTTCGTGTTTAAATTAAACTAGAGCTTGCATCGATCCAGAGAACCAATTCGCTGCTTTCATCCCATCTCAGAGAATTTTTATTATTTTCTTTAAATTCTACTTTTATCGTTTTTTTTCTGTGCCTCCCATTTTTTTTATTTTTTTATTTCTACCACTCCTTACTCCTTCCTCATCCTCGGGGAAGGAGCTAACAAGGCCATCAGAGGGTAGTGAGAACTACATCTGAGAGTTTATCACATTACTGCGGCGTCTGCCAGTCTGCGAGGCAGAGGGCGAGACGCAGAGAGGAGAGCTGTGAATTGGAGTAAGGGGGATTAATCACACGCACCGTACCCCCACTGAAGGAGAAGCTCCCTCACACTGAATCTAATATCTGCCTTTTCGGCTGCAGCCTGCTGCAAATCATGAATCAAAGTGCCAGGTTTTGCTCCCTGTAGGCCTTGTGCTGTGGGTGATAGATTATGCAGTTTTATGACAGCTGGCATGCAAATGTGCAGCATGAGGGAGTGTACCTTGACAGATCACAGCATCCGTGTGCAAACGCAGAATTTTTTGCATCGGCTGTGGGTCATTTAATCCTTTGCATTCTAGCCCGTTGATCAGGCTCCAGGACACCAAATCCAGTGATTAAGAAGTCATACAAGCTTCAGTCTTTGAGGAAATTGGCCTCTAGATGGAGAATCCTATACTGCTGTGTTGCACTGATAAGCCTAATTTTTACTAGAAGCTACAGAGATTCTTAGAAGATATCCTCACAATGCTTGGATTTTTGCTTCAATTCAAGCTCAGATGTGTGAAATTAACCTCCAGTGTTTGCTGCTTCAGCTGGGAGCCTCATAGGCGTGGTCTGTTAATAAATAAAACATCAAAATAAAAGCCTCTGATGTCTGGAAAATCCCGCTGGCTGTCGAAGAAATTAGGCCAAGTAAGGACACATCCATGACAGTCTCCTTTCAGCGGAGTGAGAACAAAAGGCTTGGATGAAATCTCTGAAGATGAGGTGTTTTTGTAGGAGGATTCCAGAAGAAAAAAAATCCTATTTGTGTATTTTGTGGAGGCAGAGATGATTAAACGGTTCAGATCTTTTCTGTGTCACTAGGATGATAACTCAGGAGTCATTTTCTGCTAACTTCCACAGCTTACAAAGAGAAGATGAAGGAGATGTCAGTCTTCTCACTCCTCTGCTCCTGTCTCTACCCTGAGAGCCGCAAAAACATCATGGGGGACTTTGAAGGTAGGAAGAAAACAGATTTGTTTAAAGAAAACAGACCCAAAAAATAATAAATGTAAAGCTTTTTTATTTTTATTTTTTTTTGCAGAAGAATTGGACATCAAGCCTCTTAACAAGCGCGCCTCAGGCCAGGCCTTTGAGGTCATCCTGAAACCGCCCTCCCCTGTGTCAGATGTGGCTCACTGCATCTCCAGCCCCCCGAAGAGAGACATTTCCCTGGAGGACATCCAGAAGAAACTGGAGGCAGCCGAGGACCGAAGAAGAGTGAGGACATTGTGCTGCCAAGAACCATTTTGCTTCAAAATAACCAGCAAAAATAATCAATTAAAACTTATAGTCAACCATGAACGTGTGAAAGCTGAATAATATTTAACACCTATTAAACAAACCTATAAATCGAATGAAAAATTCACAATTAAATTAAATTCATTTTATTTAAGCATCACTTTTAAAGGAACGAAACACTCAAAAATATTTTTCATAAGCAGTATAACAATTAATTTTAACACAATTCCATTCACTCTGTCTTTAGTATGACTCAGCCTGGATTTGAACTCACAACCTACCAGTCTCCGGGTGGACACTCTACCACAAGGACACTGAGCTGATTTAGTCATAGGACTCCACTTTTCATAGAACATGAAATGAATTCAGACAAGAAGTTGTAACTAATCACTTTGTCAGCTTCTTTTGAGACCAGATCCATGATGTTTTCACTACAACTTGTGTAACATCACCTAAACTTCATATCGTTAGTAAATCAAGTTGTAAGAAGTTGCATTTTTCAAACAGTGATTTCACTTACCGGTAGTAACATTTGCAGGAATCATTGCTTCTCATACCAATAAATGACGCATCATCAAAGCTCATCATATTGATGTTTTCTGACTCACGCTTTTAACCGCTCACGTCTCTTTACCACCTCCAGTCTCAGGAGGCGCAGATCCTCCGGATCCTGGCTGAGAAGCGAGAGCACGAGCGCGACGTGCTGCTGAAAGCCATGGAGGAGAACAGCAACTTCAGCCGCATGGCTGAGGAGAAGCTGCAGATGAAGATGGACCAAATCGAGGAGAACCGGCAGGCCTACCTGGCTGCCTTGATGGAGCGCCTGCAAGAGAGGGTAAAATCAGTGGAGGACTTTTTCTGAATCTTAGCTTAAAACAAAAAAATTCTCAAAAGTTAAAAAAAATCATTTTAATGAGTTAATAATGAAGCTTGGTTTCTTTTTCTCTTTTGAGATACATTTTATTAATAGTAAATTGAAATTTTCTATTTTTTTTAAATGTACGGTTAGTAAAAAGTGCTGTTAGAATAACATCTCACCAGCAGGGGGCACAAATTCTCAAAAAATACCCTAAAATGTCCAGAAAAGCGTCTAAAAACAGATTGTTTCTCTTCCAGGAGAGGCATGCTCAGGTGGTGCGCAGGAACAAAGAGCTGAGAGAAGAATTGTTGCCATGAGAGGCCCGAACAGGCCCTTACACCCCACCTCCAAACCTTTTACCAACACAGTCAGCAGCCCTGAGGAACACCCCGTCCCACCCCTAACTTCTCCCACGTACCTCTTCCCCAGTCCCCACCATCCGCCCCACTATTCTACTATGAAACTACTCGATGACAAATGAGGTTGGGGTGGAAATTATCCCCAAAAAAAATAAAAAAAAGAAAAATTCATGGCTCATGCCAACTCCTTCCAAAACGAATGTTTTTGCTTAAATGACAAGAAAAAAATTGTTTGAAAAATGTCATTGATTTTTTGTAAATACTTGTTTTGTTATATACAAGCAGCTGAAGTATTGATTGCAGTGTGCCATTTTTTATATATAGGTTTTCTGCTCTTTGGTTCATTTCAGCCTGAGATTGTTTTTGTTTTTTCTTTTGTTTTTGTGTTAATCTTGTTACAGCCTTTAGATGTCTGTTGTGAGTTTGCCAGCTAGCTGATGTCCTGCCACGACTGGCCGCGTCCTCCGGAAGCCTGCATGCTGGCACTCAAACTTTTGACCCTGCAGATTTGGAAGCAATATCTGATCTGGTTGGAGTCCAGTCAGTGTTGTGAGCAAAATTCATAAGTGGGGACGGCGAGTCGTGGCTGCACATCCACTCCTGTGAAGTAGGTAGTGACTGTGCCACAGGAGAACACTTTAGCATTTAATGAGCCCTCTTCCTCTCTCCTTCGTCTTCATCTCTCCACACACATGTATGCTGTGTAGACACGCCCTCCACACAGGGGGAACGCACCAAATACTGTGTATCTGCAGCCATCAAACATCCCTGATAAAGATGAGCCTACAGTCACTGCTCAATCGAGGTGCATTATGGGATTGCAGCAAACTTGAGTCAAATCAAAATAGTAATTTCCACCTTTCTCCATTTCATCATCATCTGGACTCCCTGCACTCCATACCAACATGTTAGGCACAGAGGAAATGAAAAAACCATAACGGCGATCCACCAACACAGTATTTGCTACTGAAGGGCATATATGTTGAAAAATGCAAATCGTTTGTGAGGAGGGATGTTGAAACCCGAGGTGGAGCTCTGTCGGTGTGTGGGAGGGACTGTGTGAGTGTTTTTCAGGAGAGGTTTGACTTGACGCGTGAAAACATCTGACAGTGAGCATCCTATCTGCCTCTCATTCTCTTCCGTGTCCATTTGTGTGTTCCCCTCTCTTCACATATATCTTTGTGAGCAAGCAGTGGTGAATAAAGATTTTGGGGTTCAGTGAACAAAAACCCGGCTTCCAGCTCTTCTGTTTTGTCCAGTCGGCATTCATTCTCCTGTTTTTTATAGTTAATAGTCAGTACTTTAACCCTGTAACATTTGATATGCTTCAATAGGACATATGGTAACATTTCAACCACATTCAATGTAATTCTGGCAGATTCTGAAGCAGATACATTTCAAACAACTCTGCAGGCTCTTTTCATAAAATCAGTGATAAGCAGCCCACAGCACTTTCTAAAAAACTGCACATTTTCTGTAATGTTGTTGGCTAAATTACATTTTAAGCCTGTGGCAACACTGTTGTGCGACGCTTCTGTGCCGCTTTCTAGCTTCAACTGTAAATATAGAAGTAAACTTGACCACTGCTTCCAGGATAAGTGGAAATTGGCATATTTTTTCAGTGAAATAAGAATGAGTCTGCCAAATTTACTAAGAAGCTAGCTCTGTTTTAAAGAAATTTACTGTCATTCTAACCAAGACAAGCAAACTGGGAATAAACAGTTTGATAAATTGACAGTCATTTTGGTTAAAAAATATATTTAGATCAATTTATTTTCTATATGAAGGAATTAAAAGTATGCAATTTGCAATAAATGTTATTAAAATACTCAATAACTCACCAAATTTAATAATAACAATTAAAAGTAAAGAATAATATAACACAGCAAACCCAAACAATAAAAAAATCTTACAGATAATTATCCAAATCACATTAATACAAGTACGTTTTTTGTTTATATATTAATGAAAAATAAATGAAATAACGGTAGCTTAAATGACAGATGTAATATTTTTGGCACAAGAAAAAGCACCATGCATAATTAGAACTCATTTGTTTTCAAAGAGTTTTTGAGCTTTTTTAGATGTTTGTAGTTGCAGTAAATACTATTAATTTATTCCTGTCTAATGCATTTAATGGAATTTAAATTCTAAACAGTGATTGATAGGAACTCGGTTTTGTAGACAATTCCTTTGCAGACAAAAACTGTTTCTGAGGCGGAAATGTGATCCGGGTAAAACAGGAAAAGCAAGTTAGGTGTTGGAACTGATCTAGAAACCTCCTGCTGAGGTCAGAAAACGAGGTGAAGTTGCCATGACATCATCTGATTATATAAAATGAGTCCAACTGCTGAAAATCTGGAGCCACTGATGTAAATCAAAGACAAAAACTTTGGGATGCAAAAGCAAAAGTTTAAAACATAACTTAGTAATTCAGAAAATATTTAATTATACTGAAATAGATTAACAAAAATGTCATCAAAATATAATAATAAAATTAGTTTTCATTAAAAGATGAAAGTGATAAATTGAAAGATTATTGATATTTCCAGATGTGCAGAAGTTTGTTTGGTTTGATTAGTTTAAGTTTGATTGCTGATCCACTTTAAGCAAATTTAAAAAAAACTAACAAACATGCTTATAGCTGCAAATAGACAAAATCACATGTTTAATAAATACTTTATATTAATTTACTGAATCACATTAAATAATATAACATGTTAATTAATTTTAACTAAATTATAGAGCTGTTTTAAATTCAAAAATTCATTTCTTTTTTCAGTTTGACCAACTCCAGAGCAACTTATATGTTTTCTTTTCGTTTTTGTTCATTTTTTAGCGACTTATATTATAGTGCAACTTATAGTCAAAATCTGTTAAAAATCTAAGTGCATTAAACTGACCAAAACTAAAAGTACATGAACAGCCCTTGAGTAGATAACAACTGATTTTATTTCTCTTAGAAAGCTTTGCACCAACAAATATCACAGTTTTAAGTTATTTTTTTGTGGATTCTGAAAAAAGCAACCACTATCCTCCACACTCCCTTAAATACTTTATTGTTTAAAATGTTAAAATGTATATATATATATATATATATATATATATATATATATATATATATATATATATATATATTGTGGTGATGTCTCATTGTAAAGCACTAAGAAAAACTATTTAAATTTATTTTTAGCAAAAAAAACATACTTTATGCAAGTTAAAGCTTTTAAATCATAAATGCTGTTAAATTAGCACATAAGATGTTACATCATTAAAAAATTGAGCATTTCTAAAAACAGCCTCGATCAAACAAAAATGATGATTTTTTTCAATAAGAAACATCATTGAATTTCCAATCTTTACGCAATTACAATATGGATGTGGAAGACTTTTATAGAAGTATTTGTTCTACCATTTTCCTTAAATCTATTTTAACCTCAGAAGGTGTTAAACCAGTGATGACCAGTAGGGGGAGACAAAGGACCAGTTCTGTTCACTGAAACTTTGGTGACCTTGTAGAATCAGCTGCTGCAAAGCTGACATCAGCACCTGACGCAGCATCAGCGGCAAAAAAAAAAGAGATGACAGAGGAGAAAGATTGTGCATATGTTAAAAGAAGAAATGAAAGAGGAATGCTGGCGAACAGACAAGACAAGACTGCAGCTGGTGCACGCTTAAAAGATGGCAAAGAGACAACTCCTCGCTGTGGACTTCCTCTCTCTCCTTTTTCCCCCTCATGTCAAGGTTCTTCTTTCTCTCTCTTTTTCAACCTTTTTGTCCATCCTTCTTGCCTCTTCTAGTTCCCACGCCGCACATGGGGCCAGGCGGGCGGCTATTGTCCAGGATATCCCCTCCTTGTTAATGGTTTCCTGTGCACACACAGAAGGCTGCTGAGACAAACGAGCAGCATCAGCTGATATCTGCCAACTACACACACTCATTCAAAAAAATTAATATAAAATCAGATGGAAGAAACAGGCTGCTTGTGTATCATTGAAACTCTTTTATTGCAGGGAAATTGTATGAACAGCCACTTTGAAAAGATTCATGTGTGTGCACTGGGGTCAAAGTTGAAAAATAAATTGATTTTGTTGCTGAGCATAAAAAACCTTTAATTCTAACATCAATTATAGATTTTTAAAAAACAGACGATTTGGGAAAAACGGAATTTGAGAAATTATAAAGCAGCAAGTGTTTAATTCAGCCAAGCTTCTGTTCCCAGTATTTGGTCAAACAAGCACCTGGTTTCAGTTATTCCACCTCATAAAATGCTGTAAAAGGGGCCGAGCTCGCCCCCTCCCTCCGTCCTCTAATCAGGGCACCAACACTTGCTGTTGGAGCTCGTGGAGACAAAGGCCTTTGAGGGGGTGGAGGGGTGTTTCACCCCGGAACTTGCTTGCTTGGCCATCTGGAAAAAGCATCTCTGATCGGGTCGGGTGAAACTTCTAAAGGGGTGGGCAGGACCGGCGGAGATCAATCAACTCACTAAATCACTTTTTCGTTGGTCTCAGTCTCACTCCTCGATTGTTTTCCTCTGTGCATCAAAAAGAGGGGAAACTACAGCTACTGCATGTGGGATGCCAACACTTTAGAAACATTGAAAGTACATTCTTGAGTCCAGCTCATGCTTTTACTTCAGTCAGAAGGCTCCTATCTCCATCCCCCAGGGTCTGTAGGGTTTGCCCACGCTGGAGCTCTGGGCTGGGGGGCTGATGGTGCTGGTGGGCGTGATGATGGGACAGGCGCCGAAGGCAAAGGGGAACGCTGACAGAGCGGACAGGAGCGGAGGGGAGATCTTGGAGGCAGGCGAAGGAACCAAAGCCGGGTGCAGGACGGTGCTGGGAGCAGCAGTGGTGGAGGGGACCCGGATGGAGCTTGGATCCGAGTGCGGGGTGACCCTGCCGCTGTGCCTGCCTGGGAGGTGAGTCTCTGCAACCGACGAAGGTGAGGTAGAGGAAGAGGAAGGGGATGAAGCTGCTGTGGAGGACAGAGGGTTCTGAGAGCTGCTGCTGCTGCTGTGGGTCAGAGATGCCAGAGGAGACCCAGCTTTCTGCTGGAGGAGGAGGGGATGCGTCAGGTGGGCGGCAGGCGAGCCAAAGGCAGAACCCCAGGCCAGGTGACTGAGACCGGAGTGAGCCTCCCGCTGAGTGGCGTAGTTGTTGAGGTGGGAGACCAGGCGCATCCGCAGAGGGTCAGTGCTGTCCAAACCTTCGATGATGCTCAGGTAGCGAGCTGTCTCAGCCAAACACTCCCTGAACCCCAAACCACGGTAATCCATCGCCAGGGCATGAGCATCAAAGTACCCTAAGGAGTAAAAAAAACAAACATGCTTTACCATCTCTGAACAAAACTGGATTTGATTGATGCAACAAATTAAAAATTCGACCCCACCTTTGCCTCCAGCAGCGTGGAGCATTTTCAGATGATCAACAGTCATTTGCAAAATCTCTGCTTTCTCCAGTTTGGCCGAACCCTGACAGAGAAGAGAGCAGTGAGTGGAGCTGAAAACTAAAGCAGTTGTGAAGAAAAGTCATTTTAAGTGATTCACCTGCTTCTCATAGGCGCTGGGGACCAGCCTGCGCAGCTCGCTCAGGCTGTTATTTATCCTGTCACGGCGCCGCTTCTCTATAATCTGGGGGGAAAAAACGATTTGGTATTATTATTTTTCACTTTTAGTTGCTATTCTGGTATGTCATGTCCTATAATCCACTCACTCCTCTGCGCCTTTTCCTCGCCTGCACCTGGGTGGATGTTGTTGGAGACATGGACCCGTGAGGAGAGCTCATATTCCTTCAGGACAATGCGTAAAGTTCAGCTTTCACCCAAGAGAAAGTTTGTTGAATGACAAAAAATGGAAGTTCAAACTCACCCATTTTCATCCGCGCTCTCCTTCTCCACTTCGATGGTTTCGTCCAGCTCGCTGTCCGAGGAGCTAAAATCGTGGTTCCTCTTCATCTTGACCCCTCCACAGTAGTCCACAGTCACTTCAGAGGCGTTTTCTCCAGATCCAGACGCGCGTCAGCTGCACATGTACGTTTGCCCGGAGCGCCTGCGTTTGAAGCGCTCGGCTTTCCCACGGTGTCATTTCAAGACTGCTTTCTGCCAACTGGGGCGGGGATTAGAGGACCGGCGGCGAATCACAAAGCGGGGTGAGGTTTGAGTGACGGGGTCGGTGGACCAAGCGCATCCCGGTGCGCGCTGACAAATCTGAGAGGGTGGGGATGAGCTGCGAAGACTCACTCGGGATTTTTTATTTTTTTCCCCCCCGAAAATTCACTGAAAGACATCAGGCGACTTTTTGAAGTCCTAAAAACTCATAAAACAACATTAAAAGAGGCAAAAAGGATCAAATCACATTAAACTAGTTGGCTACAAAAACACAGAGTATAAAGAGAAAAAGGTTTGCAAACAGGAAAAATAAATACTCATAAAAAAAACGTCTTCCTCCCGCAGCAGAGGAGCAGGGGGAGTTTTTTGTGTTTTACTCCCTGACAAGTACCATTCATAGAAAACAAACCAAACCGTTTCAAAAGTGTGATATATATCATTGTTTCATCTGATCTCCTACATCTTGCTCCATTATCTGTGGCTTCTGTCTCCACTTTGGCTAAATTACGCACGGATTCCAAAACATCTGAGGGCGCGTTCTGCGCGCTGATGTGGTTTGACTCTGTCACCACAATAAACATCGGGATGTTTCTGTTCAGTTGGTGCATTTTTTTAATCTTTCAAAGACATTCGAGGATTGTTGGGTTTTTTTCTGATACTTTTTTGTGAAACTTTGTGGTTTGTCACATCAAACGCGCGAGTGATTGATCTTCCGCGCATAGAAGATCTTTGGAGAAACTTTGACAGCGGTCCAGTGGACTTTCGGTCCGTGACTGCCCCCTCCTCCTCCTCCCCCTGTGTGTGTCCCGGCGGTGACGAGGAGTGGCTGGCCGGCTGTCAGCACGCGCTGGCCGTGGGAAAGTTCCCCAACCGGCGCTGATAACCAATCAGAGGCCGGCGGCCGTCTCCGGCGCTGGAATGAATGGAGCAATTGGTCGAGGCGACGGGCGGTCTGCGAGCGAGCGTGTGAACCTGTAATCCAATACTAACTCAGCCCGAGAGCAGAGACAGAGGCAGGACCGCCGCAACCAGAAGGAAGCCACCGAGTCTAATCTTACCCCACAGCGAGACCTCGTGCGTGGCAGGGGCTGCGTGGCCACTTCAAATGACTTTGGAGAGCAGCAGTCATCAAAAGGCCATAACGCAGCCTCTCCCGCAGGAGCCTCAACCGCAGCAGCGCGTCTAGTGACCCACATCATGATCACACTCCCTCAAAAAGAAAAAACCCTTGACAGACAAGTTTTTGCCGTGTGTCTGCATACACAAGCGGGGGTCAAGTTTCAGTATTTGAACACTCTTGCTCTTTAAATGTTTGAGTTTCAGACACTTAAAACTTTCTTTTATCATCTTGTGCATTCACCAACTTCCTGTGATTACGGACGAAAATGTATTTATTCACTCAATAATACTTCAAACAGAGCGCGCTCAGCTTTTACGCATGCGTAATGCAGGCAAAACGAAAAAACAGTCAATAATTTGAACACATTTGTAAGCATTTTTTTCTAATTTTGTGAACTCAGGATCATTTAAAAACATTTTGAGTTTAAAGATGTTCTTCTTCACAAACACTGAATTTTAAAACTTGTAGCATATTAATGCACACATGATGGTTTTTCGCGTTTTTGGGGCAACACAGGAGTCTCCTGTCTTTCTTAACAGCAACACTTCATTTTTTCTTTGGTCATCCTGCGCATTAACCAGTTTATACGCATGCGCAACGCAGACAAAAATAGAAAAAGTCAAACAAACTGAATAAATGTTGCACTTTTTATACAACATGTTCATATTCTGTTGACTCACTCTTATTTTAAAATCATTAAGAGTTAAGAGTTTCTTCTTCTCAGTGCTTATTGACTTTGAATAGTTTTATTAACGCACACATTATGTCTTTTTTTTCTCTGCAGCAGAGATAGGTGACCGTCCCCGTCTGGAGTCTCCTGTCTGTCCCTCATCATGCCCACAGACCGGCTGATGATCCTGTTAAAGAGGATTCCTGGGATCCTGCTGTTGCTGGAGGACATGTCTGCTGCGAAGGCCAATGAGTCATATGCTTGGAGAAAGTAGATGGACTAATTTGTGTCCTTTTTTTTTTTGTTTGTTTGTTTTTTTTACATTTAAATAAGCCAGACTGTTAAGAAACTGACTCTTTTAAATATCAAAAAGAAAGCATGCACTGCATTTTTATACTTATATCACACAAAAATAAACAAAGAATGAAAAAACATTTACATATATAGTTGGTATAAAACAGCTTTATTTAGGTCAATAAGTGTATATTTTTCAAAAATAATTCTGTTTTTACCAGATTATTTCTTTATGATTAAATCTTTTGGCAAAAAAACAGATTAAACAAATTTTAAGCATATTAAATTGACACACTTACAAAATTTGAATAAAAATATCCAAGCAATAATCTTGGCATAAACTTTTCAGTCCCATTTTGCATCAGCAGTGAATGTGTGGATGAGGTAGTTCATCATTCTGGGATAGACTCACAAATCCATGATAGAACAGTTAAATATCAGGTCACCTTAAAGATCAGTTCCGATGAAAATTGTGTTTTTAGTGTTTTTGATATGTTCTTGTAGCATTTTCCCATGGACATATATCATTTCAGTGGACATAAGGTGTTGACATCATCCATAGAAAATACCTCCTGTCACAAACGGACAGACAGCTGGTTCCACATGCAGCAGGTTTATTAGTTCAGACAAGAATGAAGCAAAACTGAAAGTGCACAAAGCTAAATCAGGGTCAGACAGACAGGGGTCAATCACAAACTTGGAATCATCCAAGAAGAGACTAGAGTTGTCAGAGTCCAGGCAAGGGTCAGGGCAGGCAGCAGGCAATCAGAGGGTCAGGTAGACAGAAGATTAGGTCTAAATGAAAAACACTCAGTAATGCAGGCAGGGTGGCACAAACAATACTTTGCACAGAGTGTGGCTCTGTGTGCTGCTTAAGAAGAAGGTGGGTGACTTTTAGATCAGAGACAGCTGAGAAGCATCCAGAAACTGTGCGCTGGGGTTGTTGGGAGATGTAGTGCTGTCAGTACTCTACAGATGACTCCTGACACCTCACCTCTGGCCCTTGTGAAATCATGCCAAAGCCGTCACCGTGGCATCCTGATCGTCTGCCGCCATTTTGAAACCTATCAACAGTGATTGGTCTGAGTCGGTCAGAGTCACGTCTTTAGGGGAACTACAGTCGCCAATCATGAGTGAGCTTGTTTGAAGTCCACCCCCCCTTCACTGAAAGCAGCTCGGAGAAGCTAACAATCAAATGTTCGCGAGGAGGCCAGTGGGTACCACATGCTTTTAATGAGGCATCTGATTGGTTAGTTTATTACTTGAATAACTTGCAATAAAGAAAAAAATATATATAAAAATGGGATTAGAAAGAAGATGTTAAGAAGAAGAAGGTATCAATGCGAGAATGATTGTTCTGACAAATAGAATGACTGAGTAATAGCTGTCAATTTCTCAATGGAAGTCTATAGGGTTTTGACCTTGGAACCCGTGGGTGCTTCCTATATTTAACACGAGAAGGGAGAGGTTAAGATGTCCAGTGAGTATACAGTCAATGATCTTTCTGTATGATGGGGGGCATAGATAAAGAAAATTTAGATTAAAACTGTGTTTCTGAGTTTTAAAAAGGTTGTAGTTTCTACAACTACATCTGAAAGCCTACGGGGTACCTACTCTACTCCAATCCAGTTGCAGACAAATAGATCCATGAACATCTTTGTTTTCCTCGTCTGAGCTCCAGTATTGCTCGCCATTGTTGCTGCTGTTTGTAATGTCAGCTAGGGGTCGTGAGGAGCAGTAAGCCCACAACTCAGAGACAAATTTCTAATGAACTCCTTGAAAATAACAGAAGTTTTTTATTTTATTTTAGCCCATAATCATAACTAAAAGACCAATGGAATGGCTTTAAAATAGATCAAAAGATGATCAAAACTCCAAAACTCATAAACATCAACGGACAGCCTGAATCACGACCGCTCATGCCTCACATGCACCATTATGGGGATCCTTATCAGTGGGAAATGAAGGCGCAATAGTCATCACTGAGGGGGGAGGCTGCCTTGTTTGGTTGTATGTGAATGAGAGGAAGCACTTAGGGCTGTTTTTTTGCGTCTTATTGTTGTGGTACAAGGCTGCACAGTGGCAGGACAGATGTGCTCCAACGTCCACTGAGCTGGATCACTGCTGTGGGGGAGTGGGAGCTGCCTTCACACACGTCTGAGTTCATGCAACCTGAAGCCTTTATCTCAATAAACACAGGTGTGCGTCCACGGTAATGTCTGCTGTGTGTGTGCAGCAGCAGAGTGGGAATGGAGCTGGGGGAGGGAGAAGAGAGGAGGGGGATGTGAGCCCTCTTGTTGTATTTCAAGTTCACCCAGGGTTCCCACGCTGTTATTTTCTGCCCGGCTGTCTTTGTTCTACCGGTCTCATCACATGTTGTGATTAGTAGGGCCTTTCAGAGGCCGCCCTTTGAAGGTGAGGGCCAGCAACACCACATCATCAGACCACCCCACCCCACCCAGCAGTCCGCTCCCTCTGAAAATCAGGCCACCAAATCGAATCAAACTCACAGCCAAAAACTCAGTGACGCTTCACCTCCTTTGCTCCCTCCGTCACATTTTGATGTCTCTCAAGTTTCATGTTTTCCTCCATGGTGTTTTTTAAATCCTGCCCTCACTCTGTTTTTTTCTTCTTCTTCTGTCACAGTGATAGAGCTGTACAGTATATTTTAAGGGTAGTTCTCATATTCACCTACAGAAAGTTACAACTCTGAATTATTAGATTGGGTCAGTCTTATATGTATGCATTCTTTGATATCTTTTATTGTGGAAAAAAAGGATTTGAACCTCCAGCTTGATGCACAAACAAAACACTACATAACATAACACTAATTTTAGAAGTAGTCGTTTTTATGCAACAATAAATCTTATAATAAGATACTAAAATACAAAGAGTTTCACTCAAGCATTCAATAGAGAATAATAAGATAAAGAAAAACATTTTTTTAGATAATATTACTTAAAATAATACCAATTTTAGGCAAATGGTTTGTATTTTTTTAGTTTGTATTAACCTAAATGTAATTCTTTTTGATTCTAGTGACTAGTGTAATAAAAGGAGATTATTTATTTTAAAACAAATTATGAACAAAATAAGAATATCATCTTAATATAAGTTGGTTCATCTCATTAAATCTCCATATGGTCTTTAAAACAACTGAATTCAATGGTACAACTGGCTGAAATATTGAATGTGGCTTATCCACGTTAGGAAGTAATTCTATTAAATAAAATATATTTACACATTTTTGCCAACAAACCAAAACACATTAGACAAATTCTCACATTGAAGAAAAAAATCTACATAGAATAAATTTAATATAATTACGGATTATGAACATTTCTTAAATGAAGCAATTTGAGTTTTTTGGTGTTTGAAATCAAGTTTTTCTAACGTCCAGACAATAAAACAAAAGGATTTGACTCATTTTAATAATTTCTGTATTTCTAGATCCTAGCTTTTAACGAGACAAAAAATTCTCAACTGTGCTGATATTGAGAAAAGCGTAAAAAAGTACAGAGCAGAGATAAAACAACGTAAAACATCTTGAATGTCTAAAAACTGTAAGGATTCTGTGCTGTACTTTAGTTTTTGAGATGTGTTCTTGGACGTGGAAAAGGCATGGTTTGAACATGACTGCAGGAAAACACCTCTGATGAGCGGTCTGCAGTAGCAGAAAAACTCGCCACTGCAACAAAAGTTCTTCTGCTAGGTACAAGCTGGTCAGGTCATTCCATCAGGTGTCGGACACAACATGCAGGAGACATGGCTTGGTGATAGAAACTATTTTTGTTTAATAAATAAAGTGAAACATGACAAAACTATAGGAGCAATACCGTCACAACAGAGCAGAAGACCTGACACCAGAATATAAAAAGAGTTATTGACAGAAACTAAAACAGTTGTGGATCATCAACATGAACCAGGAGTGACTTTGATGAACGATGTCACATTCAGGAACTCGGAGCAAATCCCGTAAAACAAAAGTGTTCCTGATGTTCAGACTCCAGATGTCTGCTTAGTCATTTGTTTTCATGCCAGCAGCATTTGTTGAGTCACTTCAAGAAATTTGCTTAATGGGATTAAGATCATCATACAGCGAAACATCACAATCATTCCTTCAGAACTAAAGTAATCTTTGGACCATTTAAATACCTATTGATCTGAGATGCAACAAAAAGGAGATTTTACATGTATAAATAAATAAATATAGTGAATATTGAACCAATAATGCTTTGCTGCGAGTCATAAATGTTTTATTTATAAACCATCTTTGCAGAAAAACATAAATTCTTAACCAGAAGAGATAGATTAAATATTCTGATAGGATTAACTCAAAATAGTTCTGTTGTAAAACAAAACAGTACTATAAAAGTTCTCTAAATATTGTCATAAATTATGTATTTTTCAAACTGAATAATTTAATCCAAAGCTTCTCTGGTGCAGAACTAAATATTTGGGGGGTCAAATAATTGAATATGATTAAATGTTTGATTTGCATTAAAGATAAATAAAAAATAATATAAAATTAGTGTTTTTTTGCACTTTTTTAAGGACTGAGAAATGAACAGATTTATGTTAATGTAAATAAAAGCTTCTCTCTGAGTTTATAAGGCCTTTTTTGATAACAAACCTGTGCAAAGATCCATTCATGAGCAACGTCTAGATGTTGTGGAGAGAATCGTGCATTGTTATAGCTTTAGGATGCCTTTTTCACTGGAAACTATGTGTCAGATGCATTCTCACTGCTAGCATCCACTCCTGCTGGTTGAATGGAGAAGGGCCTGGGAACAGGGCATGAAGCTAGAGCTGTGTCTTTTGTCAGATTCTATTAGTACGGAGAAAGTTCTGTGCAGATCCTTCATTTTGCTCAATCATCTCTTAGTTTAAAGTGAACACAACTCCTTTAAAAGATGGTTTTTCCATTTGCTTGAATGAAAATTGTGTTTTTAACATGTTTTTGTGGCATTTTTCTGATGATAAAGAGTCCTGTCTGAGTATTTCTTTATTGAATTGTATCAAATTGTTGTGAATTAGAGGCAGATGAAAAAAAAGTAGTTTGAATAAGAATGTATTCGTGATGTAGAAAATATGCTGATGGGGCCACGAGCTTCCTGTTCCGCTCCATTCCGATGCATCCTCTTGCAGGCAAAAATATCCATCTTTGTTTCCTTGTCTGAGCTGGCATCTGTCAAAACTGTCCGGCTGGATAGCTCCAGTATTGTCCGCCATTTTTGTTTTACCGCTAATGTTAGCTTGGAGTTGTAAGCTAACAGGAGAAAGTATAAACAAAGGGATGATGGGAAATGAGTGTAGGCTTACTCTGTGCCATCTCAGCAAGATGAAAAAGCTGCTCTGCAGAAATATTTCCTAAAAAGCGACAACGTTTTTTTTTTAATTTTGGCTAAAAACAGCGCAATTATGATTAAAAAGACATTTTTCGTGCGGAGAACTAGGGCAAATAGGACCACCTAAACAGGAAATGATTTAAGTTTTTCAACAAGGTCGCATCACATTTAGGTAGATTTTTTTGGGGGGAAAACAGCCTGATTTAAGATTAACAGAAAAAAGAGAAACTTGCTTCCTTTACTAGTTAGTATCATCAATACAGTTTGAATGAAACCCAACTTAAACCAAACGCAACTTTTGGAAGGTGTGACCCTCACGGAGTCGGTGGACGCTAAGTGCTGCGGCGTCTGCAGGTTAGCCACAGACAGATGTTCATCCGCTCCAAACAATACGTCCAGTCAGTCTGCGCTGAAACCCTGTGGAGGGTGAGCGTTGTTATTGTTTATAAATAGAGCTGTGCGGAGCGCTGAGGAAGGCTAACTTTGTTTGCCCTGACAGAGGGAGGAAGCGGCGGCTAATTCTGCTCAAGACATGTATGGCAGCCGACCATTGTCCCTCAGTGAGGGCGTGGGGGGGCGAGGGGTGAGAGCGAAATGAGACATGAATGCGAGTGTCTTTAAGGGGGTGGTTTGTTTGTGAGGCAGGGGTGATGTGTATGTGTGTGTGAGACACCCTGGTATTGTCCTTCAGGAGGGTGGGGGCTCAATTGTGGTTTCATTGTTTGCCCCCGTCAATCATAGTTAGTTCCCCTGTGAGTTTGTTGACTGGCTTCTCTCCTTCACCCCTCTTAGCTTATATTCTCTCACCCACTTCCACATTGGCTTCTCACAGAAAACGTCCCAAAGAGAGTTTGTGTGCGCTGCGGAAGTGAAGGAAATGTCAAAGTTGACCCACTGACACTCATCTGTGTCTCGTCTCCCCATGGGAAATGTTCAAGGGCCTCCCCCACTCTGTCTCTGTCACCCACAGAAACCCAGAGAAAGACAGAGGTCTGAGCGTGAAGACCCGACCCGATAGAGCCATCAGGAAGTTTTGACCCTTTTTCATAGCTGTCCTGGAGTCGGCAGAGAGTCAGCTGGGAAACGCCTGTCAGCAGAATGACTCAGACCTGCAGCGACAGTTCGAAATTCAGCCAATAAAAATACTTTTACTAATACTATGGAGAGGATTGGGACTATGGAGAAAGAAAAAAGGGCTATGGGAAATTCTGACGCAGAATCAGAATCACAGAATTTTGACTTTAATCTCTGAATTTTGACTTTGAGCAAAAAATTCTGACACTGATCTCAGAATTTTTTTTTGTCCAAATTCTGACTTTGATCTCAGAATACCGACTTTTTTCTCTCAAATTCTGACTTTGCTCTTAAAATTATGATTCTGATCTCAGAATTCATCTTTTTTGTCCATATTCTGACACTAATCTCAGAAATCTGAGTTAAAGGGTAGTATGATTTACCTAATTCTGAGATAATAGTCTGAAGCATAAGATCAAAGTCAGAATTTGAATACAAAAAAAGGAGAATTCTGAGATCCAAGTCAGAATTTTGAGATTAAATTTAGAATTGCCCTTGTATTTATATATAGCGGGCTGCACGGTGGCGCAGTGGTTAGCACTCTCGCCTCACAGCGAGAAGGCCCCGGTTCGAATCCCGGCTGGGACCTTTCTGTGTGGAGTTTGCATGTTCTCCCCGTGCATGCGTGGGTTTTCACCGGGGACTCCGGCTTCCTCCCACCGTCCAAAAACATGCTTCATAGGTTAATTGGTGACTCTAAATTGTCCCTAGGTGTGAATGTGTGAGTGAATGGGTGTGTGATTGAGGCCCTGCGACAGACTGGCGACCTGTCCGGGGTGTACCCCGCCTTCGCCCATCGGTAGCCGGGATAGGCTCCGGCACCCCCGCGACCCCGAAAGGGAAGAAGCGGTCAAGAAGATGGATGTATTTATATATGTTAGATAGTGTGGTTACCCAATTATTATCAGTAAATTGTTCCCACACTGCCTTTTAATCAATAGAGATTACAATTAAAAAAACAAAACATAAAGGCTTTAGATTTTGGTACATAAATTGACTACAATTAAATTGAAAAAACGTGATTAAACAGGGTTTTTTTAAACAAATTTTAACGGGGAAATAGCTTACAGTTTTTTTACTTTTTACATTTTAATGGATAGAACAATATTAATGTGTTGTGTATTTTTAATTGGAAAACCTGACAAAAGCTTTAATAAAATAAAACAATAGTTTTTTTTGTTAATAGTTGAGATTGAAATATACTATTTTTGTATTGCAAAGGTTATTTTTACACAAACAAGTGGGATAATATTTACCTATGCTTAACTCAAATTTAGTATTTTTTTCTTTTAGCTGCTAAGTTATTTTATAATCAAATATCTTTCAAAAAATTGCTCAAATAAATTAGATGGAAATTGTTACATAGTTTTTGGGGTGTGATGTCAATAGATGGTTTATCTCAAGATGATCGATGCATCACAGGTGGATCTGTTTTGGGAATCTTTTGTGAAACTTTAAATTAATTGATCTGCTAAGATTTGGAGCAAAAGAAGTTTATTTCTACAAATAAACAAGTACATTTTTTTCAGCTCTTGGGTCTATGTTTTTTTGAGAATGATATAGAAATTTACTGTGTTGCACTGAACTGGTTTCTGTTTTAGTCTTTAAAAAAAAAAATACAATTTTTACAGCTTCAGATTTAAAGTTTCAAACTTCAAGTTTTTATTTGTTTTTAGTCTTTGAAAATGTCAACAGGTGGTGGTGAAGGCCAGACTAGGTGGCAGAACTAATACATTTCATAAATAAACTGAACCATGAATGACAACTTTAAGCACAACATTAGAGCACAAGACCTGACAATGAAAACCTCCAAACCAGGGACTTAAATACACCTAGGACCATTAGCAGAAATCAAGACACCTGTGAATAATCGTAACCTAAACCTGGTGTGACTGACGGAGGGAAAACAGAACCTCACCAAAACCAAGAACACAACTGAAAACTAAAGCACTCAGTCCTCACAAAAAAGTCAAATCACAATCTGAAAAAAAAATCAAATTAGAATGACGTGGTCAGATCTGATACTAAACATTTTAATATCAACCTTTAAAAAGTGTATTCCTCCACATGGTGTCAAAGTTTAAAGAAAATTTGCATTATTACTGGAATAAATGCAGTACATAGAACATGACTTGGCCAGAAATGTAATCTTGAGTTTTATTATAACTTCATTTAATGTATCAGCATAATAAAAACATAATACAAGATAATTTAGCAAAACGCTTTTCAGACAGAAGTATAAAATAAAGATTTTTTTCTGCTATGAATGCATAAATTTTGTTTTACTGTATGTTTGCATCAGTTAAGCCTAAACAGTCAATGAATTTGTAAGGAAACTATCAGAAACCACCACATAGACAAGCATTTTGGTATGTTTTCAATATTTAAATCAAATGAAAAAATAATTGAAGTTCAAAAGCTGTATGGTGGCGCAGTGGTTAGCGGTCTCACCTCAGTGAGAAGGTTTGAATCCCTGCTGGGTTCGTTCTGTGAGCAGTTTGCATATTCTGCCAGTGCAGTCCAAAAACATTCTTCATAAGTTAAATGGTGGTTCTAAATTGACCCTGGGTGTGCACGTGAGCTCAGGGTGTACCCCACTTTCACACACAAGAGTGGCTGAGATAGGCTCCAGCAACCCCATGAACCCGACAGGGATACAATGGGTTCTGAAGTTAGGTGAGACAGATGATTTAAAAATGAAGGGAAACACATGGTTGTACTTAAAAAATCATTACAAAAAAAGAAATGTAAACAAATTGAATTGCCCCCTTTTCAATCATAACTGGTGTGCAAAGCAGAATCCTATAAATTACAATGTCAACTACATCATCGGAGCCTCACATCCAAGAGAAAATAAAGATACTCACTGATGAGTAATAAAAAACAAGAACACAACAAGTAATACCTGTCAGATAACAAATCTGACTGATAGAATTTCATCTGCATTAAGATGAGTCAGTCTGAACATGTTCTTTCATCTGCATGTCTCTGATCTTCCACACTAAAGCTCAGACGAGTTCCTGTGATTCATGTCAACTCAGCAGGTGAATCCACAAGTCATTCTGTCATTAGCTGCATGCTAATTCCAACCCAAAGGCATTTTCTGTTGATTATCATTGCAGTCTGACTCAGGGTTGAAACGGCCAGTGGAGCGGCTGTTTTTCTATTTTTTTGGGGGGTGGGCGGGTGGCGGTTTGGGTGGAACTGGCGTCTGGAGTCAGTGAAACCCCTCGTGGGTGGTCACTGTGAGAGGAGCGAGAAAGTCACCGAGAACAAAGGCCGATATTTAACTTTCATCTCAGCTTGAGGTAATTATTCGCTTTCAGTCTGACCCTGTCACACTTTCAGACTGGCCTTGTGCTTTTGGAAACAGTCTTTTTACATTTCATAACCCCCATCACTAAAAAAGACACATGAGTATAACATGAAAAAATGTTCAATTAAGTATGAAACAACTTGACTTAAACTTTTTCACCTTGACTTATAAGCATTTTTATTTTTACAGCCCTTCAAAATGTCATGGGTTGCTGCTTGCGATGAAAACTTTCTGTATTTGTTTTTAACGTATCTAATTTTACAATTAGTTCTAAAAAAAATGTTTAACCTTGTTAATTTGATATTTACAAAAAAGGTTTATTTAAAAAAAGTCAACAATCCTAATTTGTCTGGGTTTTATGCATTTTCCACTTTTGTAAGGGTCAAACTATCAAAAAAACAAGAATTTTTTAGACAAAATTAGTATGAAGTTTCCTGTTTTTTCTTGAATTTATATGCGCAAGTACAAGCAGTGTTTGTCGATGCATGTTTTCAGAAAAAAAAATCGAAATATGCTTCTGTTTAGGCTTTTTCACAATAAAATTCCTCTAGACTTACGTTCAAGTTTTACGCTGATGATTATAGAAACTTTTTTCAAAAATTAAAAAAATAATATTGTTAAACTGAACTTAACAGTTAAAAAAGTAAAAAATGTAATTTTAAAAAATAGAAATTGTAAGTTGATGTGTATGTAGAGTGCACGAGGCTGTCGGCAGAGATTAGAGAACCCGTTCATGTACAACACAAGTCACGAGTAGCATGAACTTCATGGTTCCCACCATGACAGACTCGGATTGCTTCACATCTTAGACATGTGAGGTGTGTTTGTGAGCCTAACATGAAGGCATCTTGAAAGAAAAAGGAGAAAAAGACACACACCTTTGTCATTTGAGCACGCAAACACACAACACAAACTCCAAATGCAAGCAGACCTCTAATCACTCATCTTTACCCACTAATTTGATAACAAGCCCCAACACTTAAAACATGTTTCAACGTTTGACATTTGGCCTCCAGCAGAAATACCCTCCCTTCGGTGTCTTTTCAGTCTGAGAGAGTGAGAGCGGACACCTCCTCTCCTGAGGTTGCTGATCCTCTGACCTCTGTAATGACGGAGGGTCAAGAGCCAGGTTGTGTGAAGGCATCGTCTGCGTCTGCACGGTCTGTGTGGAGCTCCTGGGAACCAGAGCAAACTGTGTGATTCTGTGAAATTGATCTTCCAAAGTGCGTATCTCTGTAGTTATGTGTGGTAGTGTGTCTGCACGTGGAAATAAAAGATCTCACTGTTTGGCTTTTGACACGGTCCAACCTACTTTCTGATTGTGAGAACATTAATCAAAGTCATTTTCTGACAGCATTATATATTATTAATTCAAATAAATAAATTAAATATATATATATATATATATAAATTCCTTACAAAAAAGTTCATACTGTGAGTTTACAAAGATATTTATTTAGTCAGTAATGTATCTTTAAGTCAACTGAGGGTTAGCATTAGCCGTCCTATAGCAAATCCCATTATACGTTAGCATTAAGTTAGCGGACTTAAGCATTATGCGTTAGATCAATCTCTACTTTTATGAATTGATTATTAATCTATTAAGTTTAGATCAATTCAACAACTACCTATATTACAGGGGGGATACGTCGTCAAAAAAAAAGCATAATAAATAAAAAAATATATATACAATTCACACTTTTAGGAGAAAAGTGAAACGCTTCTGAACAAATCTGCCAAATCCTGCTTATTGTTGCGTTCACACCAGTTCAGGCAATTATGAAAAATGTGTTAATAAACTCTCGTCAAGTGTGGGAGGAGCTTTTCAGCCTGATCACTACATGGAATATAATGCGCTGGTAATCACGTGTCTGAGTTAATGAGATTATTCAGTGTTTTTTTTATATGGAAATATTAAACTTCTACTGCAGGAGCTGCGTCGAGGGCATCAACATTTATTTTATGCTTTCTGCGGTCCATAGTCGAGGGGGACCTGGCTGCAGACAAGATGGCACCCATACATTATCAGGTGGAAGCGGAAATTCCACAAGATTTCAGAAGCACTTCTTATTACAACTTGTTCATGTGAATAAACGGTTTTGTGTGCAAGAGGAGCGTTCAGTAAAATGGGGCAAAACACTAGTCGTTTAATTCATTTCAAAATGGATATTAGCAAAAGTTTTCTGATTTGCAAAACTGATAAACAACACCCTCTTGCAACACTTTATATTAGTAATGTGTTGCATAATGGTAAGAACGCCAGTTAAATTAGTCTTTTAAAAAAATAATGTTTCACCCGGAATAGAGGAGCGAAATAGGGGACTTCCAGTCTAATGATGCCTGGGCGCCATCTTGTTGTCTGCAGCCAGGTCCTCTTGGCAGCATCTGAACGTTGGCGCTTTCAGCGGTACTTCTGTGTCTCTGTAACCCAGTTTAATGACTTGCTGTCTCGCATTAGTAAAAAGAAGAAAAAAAATAAAACCAAGAATAATAATATCTCAATGCAAATAAGAAAAATATCAATAAGTTCAGGAGGAGAAGGATCAGATCCTCCTCCATGTTAGTTTTGGACGGCGCCTCTTCTTCGTTGCTGTCACATCTATGGGCTGTTAGTGGGAAAATAACAAATAAATAATCATATTTATGTAATTTAAAAAGCACTAATAAGTTGCTCCGGAGTATAAGTCACACCCTTGGCTAAACTATGAAAAAAATGGACTCATACTCAAAAATATGTCAAATTGTTGGAAAAGTAAAGAAAGAACTGTTCAGAACAAACAAATTCAGCTCTCAGACTTTTCTTACTGGAGATTATTCACTTATTTGTGTAGATGTGTGTTTATGAGACAGATAGACAGTGTCCTTTCATCTTCAGCGTCTGCTGTTCCTCTCAAAGCCCTCTCAGGACAAACCTGTCTGTCTATTTGGATTCAACCACTTCAGCCATATCTGCAGGCTTCCTTTGGCTGCCCTCCCCACCCTACATACTCAATCAAGGAGGGATCTTTGGAGCTCTCTTCTCTGTCTGCGCCTTCTCAGAGGCTTTGCACAGATCTTCTGAAACAATCACATCTATCAGGACGGATCTTGTGATGTCTGATCCCCTTACTGTAAGTGGGGTCTGCATGAAAATGTAGCCCACCCCATTCCTCAAGGATGTTTAAGAGACTGAGACATTTATTAATTTACTACACTCGGTTTCACGGTTATTAAAGTCTAAAAAGAGGAAGCTGTTTTACTTTTAATTTCTTTTTTTCATTGCAGGTGTAAAATGCAAAATGTTCTATCACCTTCAGTGTCTCCTAGTTTCTTTTTCGCTGACATCCTTGTTTTGATCAGGCATACTTCCATCACCAATCTCCACGCACATCATTTCAGCCAAAATCAACTTATGTGCATCTATAGTTTTCCAAAATCGCTACTGGTTCTCTTTTATTTAATGTTTTTTTTCTTAGCTGTTTTTGTGCAGGTTTGAGATGCTGATGCCGTTCTCCAGTTGTTAAATCCAGTGCTCTTGTTGTTGCTTCCAAACAAAACCCCTGTCCTCCTGTCAAGAAATGCAACATAAAACAAAATACATCAACATAAATGTCTCATCCTGCCATTTAGCTTCAGTAAAGCTTTTCCGCTAGTTCCTGAAGGGATGTGGAGGATGTTTTTGTAGAAGTAACCACCTTGGTCCATTCAAAGATTAGTAAAATCTCCAGTTATCAAACAATCATCTTCCATAGGCAGGTGCAAGTCTGGATCTCCATTCTCAGGGGTTTTTTTGGACAATCAGTGATAGCGAGCATTGTCGCTGTCCCTTCGTGGTTATTTTGATGCTCACAGTCCAACTGGATACAGTACATCAAAGTTCAGGGAGTAAAAACAGAACCGTCTAACGAAGGACTACTGAGGTAAAGTCAAGGTTTGGGAATTCAAATTTAAAATTCTGTAAAATAAAATTCAAATAAAAAGAAACTGGTGAGGTGGTCTGGCAATTCATCAAGCCTGATCTTAGAGTTGCCGCTGCTCCAACATGTCATTCCTGGAGGGAGACCTAGAAACTGATAATGTGGTTTCCAAACAGAAGCTTTTAAAAATCATGCAAAGTCCCATTTGACTTTTGATTCACTAAAAGAGAGGTCTTTTACATGTTTTACCTAAATTTATACAATGAAATGTTTATTTGAATTTAATTTTGGTTTTTGTACTTGTACTATAGTTTTTTTTATTTATTTATTTTATGTATTACTAGATTGAATTTTCTTCTCTTAGTACTATTTCTTCACAAAATACGACTAAAGGTATACTTATAATTTAAATTTTTTCTGTTTTGAAGAGTTATGGGAATTATTCTTAGGGAAAAAAATTCTTTCTATGACTTTCTTATAACAATGACAATATCTGTACTTCAAGGATGCACTGAATATAAGAAGAGGGAATTATTTTTATGACTATTTTCCTTACTGCCCATTTTTGAATAAAATAAATTGCTAAAATAAAAGTAGATTTGCCACATTGGCAGAAAGAAAGCAAAAATCTTCACCAGGGTGTTTTTTTTTTTCAAACAGACCCCTAAAATAAATGTGTACAGGTAAAAAAAACTGTGTAGAAAATACTTTCCCTTTATGTCAGATTTTTTACACAATATTTAATAACTTTGTTTTAGTTCCACTAGTGTCTTCACAAAGGAACATTCTCAGATAGTGATGTCATACCTGCACAAACAGCCCTTCTAATATGTCACAGTTAAGTCAGGTTGATAGTAGCAAGAATCCAAAAACACGTGTGAGGAAAAAAAACGTTTTCGACATTTTATTTTTTAAAAAGCTCACTTTTATTGTAGAATAATTATCTTTTTGCGTAAGAAAAGCCTCTTCCCAACGAAAAGCTCAAAGATTCCAGAGGTGAGCTTGGAGATGAGAAAGGAACGTTTTAGTCAATCTTGAGTGAGATGTAAGCTCTTTGTGGAGACCAAAAATCAAATCTCTGGTTTGTGGGAAGTCATAGAGTCATTGCAGTGACAGTCTATGACTACACGACTCGCGTGTTGTTATTACATCCCTCAGAGGGCAGGTTCAAAACATTAATTAGACAGACTTCCCGGGCTTGTTTGCTTTTGGACTTGTGAGTGACGTGTGTAGGCATTTGTGTGCATTGTGTGTGGTTGCTGTGATTTAAGTCCAGGTTCACTCTTCGAGCTTTAGGATTGACTGTGAGTGTGTGTTTTGGTCACAGAGCGGTTAGTGCAGCGCTGATTGCTGTTTATTTGGTCTGTGGGTTGACACAGAGCCTAGCAGTCAGAAGCACAACTGACAGCTCTGTTTTCATTGGGTCCCTGTGGCCGTACCAACACTAACACTGAGGTCGGGCTCTTCCCTCTATCCCCCACACCCCGAGACTCCCACAGTAAGCTTCCTGTCTGTGCCCTGAAATAACATACAGTAAATCATGATCGCTGCAAAAGGAGATTTCAGCAGACTAAATGAGAAAGTTTTATTATTTTCAATTAAATGTAGTCAACCCAAACTAAAATCGGTGACAGAAGTTGACCCGTTCAGACTGTTTCATATTAATTACAGCTGAACTGGACTCTAAAGAACAAAATAAAAAAAAACAAAAAAAAAAAAACAGCAGCTGCTAAACTTTGTGGAGAAGTTGGCATCTAGAATCTTAAAAAAATAAAAGAAAAAGCAGACACAAACAACTGATGATTTGACGCTAATATCATATTTAAGGTTCGAACTTGCGTTTCCTTTTATAATCATAAATTGCTGAAGTTAGTATGGTGGTTCTGAAGCATGAAGCTTATAGCTTGCAGACTGTAGTTTTTTACGGCTTTTACAAATAAATGTAATCATCTGCTCCTGATTCACAACAATTTGAATACATAAATACTCAGACATTCGATTTTCAGCTTCATTGTTAATAAATATGTCCTCCATCATCAGAAAAATGTCAAAAGAACAAACTAAAAAGGCAAAAAAACCCACAATTATCACTGGCGTGGGTCTTTAAAGATCCCATCGACAAATAAAAAAAAAAATAAGAAAGAAAAACAAAAAAGACAATAATATATTTCACAAATCAAACCAAATTTGCAGAAACCAAAGCACACATCCAAAAAATGAAATGAAATAAAAAATAATATTTTTGGAAAGCTAAAATAATTTCCAGGAGTCAAAATGAAATGAAAACAGAAAAGTAGTTAATATGGTTCATCACTGATTGGATAATGACGTTTGTTCATCCTTTCAACTAAAAGTTAATATTACTAAAGTTATACTGGATAAGTTCTGTACTAGTCATAAAACTTTCATAGATATGACACTGAAGCACTTCAAAAAATTTAAACATCAAAAATCAAACCTCATCAATCAATCGGAGATTTCCTATTAAATTTCATCTTTCATCATTTCCTTTTGATTTCTGGAAATTACTTTTATTTTTCCAAACATTTCATTTTTATCTAGTTTAATTTCTTTGGAACTCTGTTTTGGGTTTCGCTTTAGCTTTTTTAGTTGTCATTGTGACCTTTTTGTGTTGAATGATTTGTTGGTGAGATTTGGCCTTCAGGGCCACCGTCGATTAGGAAACTGGATTTTCTTGTTTTCTGCTCTTTAGCCTCACATGAAGTCACATGGTTGAACTCAAGGTCACAAACACACACTCACATGCAGTGACATGTACAAGATGGTTTATAGTACATGAGCACTTAGTCAGTCATGCAATATGACCTTGTGTCAGCATACACACCACACATACTTGGAAAGAGGTCACCGCCTTGCCGTCTGGTGCCCCCCCCCCCACACACACATATTAAGAAATACCAGTTTATTACCATCGACACTATCTTTCAACGGGTTTGACTCCATTTTCTCCCCATCACACACTCATAGATCTGCCCCCGTCTGGCCGACGTTCCCTCCCATCAAGAGGAGGCAGTAATGGGAGTATCAGTGGAGCAGAGGGTGGGGTCGGATGCCGAAATGAGACGGCTGTGGGTGTGTGTGTTTGTGTGCGTGTCGCTGCTGTAACGGCTGCTCCCGGCCGTCTACACAGCTGTCTGCTCAACACACCCACACACAAACACACACAAACACACACACGGAGCGGCTGTGAGACATCTCCCCCACGACTGCTTCCCAGGCCTGCGACCGGCGGAGGGAAGGGAAAGGAGGAGAGAGGGCTGGAGAGGATTACACACAAAATCACACACTTGAATAGCGACGAGCACATGCGAAAAGTTGTGAGCATACCATTCACCATGCAGGAAGTAATAGTAGTAAAAATACTCTACACATTAAATTGAATTAAGAAGCAGATTAAACTGTCATTTATGTTGTATAGACTAGAGAGGAGTACAACGTTAAGATTTTTTTGTTGTTAAAAAAACAACATTTTAAAAGAAACTTTGGCAAAGATCTGGAATTCCTTTTTGCTAGAGAATGAATTTGGGACACCTGCACCCGGGGCTGCTGCATCACATCCTCTTAAGCTCTGGCAGACTGGACAGGAAGCATCTGTGAACTGTCATTAAGGTCTCAGTTAGCAGTGAGCTCCTGCCCGTTTGCTGCTCCACTTCTCCATGTTTGACACAATTCATTAAAACTTAATTAAATCAGTGTCTTGCTGACAAACTGCAGTGAAGCAAAGCTAAAGTTTATGCTGTCATGGAGAGTTTTACACAGCATATAAAGTAAAATCATATCATATCATACCAAGAATCATATAAAGTTAAAAGACCGTTTTTTTTGAGAAAATTGTCTTTTCTTTGTCTTGCAAGAAAAATACACTTTTTCAATATCAAAATAATATTTGGCAGATTTTTTGATCATATAAAGAAAAAAATGTAAATTTTAAAGATTTTTTAAATGTATTTCTTAGGGACCTGTTTCTGCAGTGTGACTGAAGGAGGAACTAATGCGACTAAAATAAAGATTTTTTTCAAACAAATCTGTGTAAAGGGAAAAAAATTGTTTTCATCTTGTTATATTTTATTTCCTGTTTTCAAAATAAAATCCTTGTGTACGTTGAGAACATAGGTGAGTGGGATTTGTTCTAAATCATCTACATTTTTCTACAACTTCACTGACCCACAAACTCAAAGTTAACTAAAGGAATAAAAATTTAAAAAAGTAAAATAAAATTTAAAAAAAAAAAAAAACATTCCAAAGTTAAAAAATAAAAGCAGAAACCATAAAGATGCATGGATGGACAGACGGACAAAAAGACGGACACAAAAAGTTAATAAAAAAAGGTAAATATATTTTCAACATGGTACAAACTGGTGTCCTGCTTGTGCCTGTCCCTGGCCCGGTAATTGCAGAGGGTGTCAGGAAGAGGATTTAAAATAAGATGGATGTATGGATAAATAAGCTGATGTGACGATATGATGGTTTTCTAAAGGGACATGACACCCCCTCCTAATATTCTACCTGCGCCCCATGGCGGGGCTGGCCTCCACCACTTTCAAATTTCCTGGCACTTTTTCATCTCTAAATTGCTTTTTCTCGAATAAACATAAAATCTATAATCCAAATAAAACACAAAAACTTGTTTTCAAGAATTACCCAAATTTTAAATATACGTTTTGCAAAATCCCACATTTCCAGTTATTTGCGTGAATAAAGAAACCATAAATTTCACAAGGACATAGACTTGTCAATTATGATGTTTCCTGTTTAACATTCTTATAACAAGCAGCTTTACGATTATATTATTGCATCCTCTCTGACAGACGGGGATTCATTTTTGGAACTGTTTTGACTTAGGAAACTGTGCTATTTTAGTTATTTGCTAAGGGCTTCATGGTATTTTGGACATGCCATGTGAAAACACGCAGCGGACCCGGGAAAATTTCCCGTGTTTGTGTTTTTATCAGGCCCTTTACACGCTGTTTGTTATCCCTGCAGATGGAAATAGACAGACGTTGGGTTTTCACAGGCACAGGAAAGGCTTTGTTGGCAAAGTGAGAAGTGAGAGCCGTCAGTGCAGACGTTTGTCTCTGCCAGGCAGCACCCATATATACTTTTGCCCCACTCCTTGTTTGTGTTTAGGGTGAGTGAGAACGCCTGGTGCATATTTTAGTGGTTTCTGAAAACAAAAAAAGACAAAAAAAGGAAAGAAACAAACAACATGGCAGGTTGTAGAAAATCAAAGTTGTGTCAACCCTAAAGATTACAGACCTCGGATTTAGAGCTTGGTGTTGACCACACATATTTGCTTTGAAGCCGTAACACTATTCTCATGAATATTTGGGAGCATGTTGTTTAGGCGACAGCAGTCTGTGTGTGTTTTTTGTGTGTGCACTGTTGTGGTTATTGGTGTATGTTTTTATGAGGCATGACATTATGACTTTAGAGGATGGTGGCGTGTTTGTTGTGTGTGTTGAGTATGTGAGAGTAAAATAAAGGGAAGCAGAAGGAAACGGGTTGTAAAAAGTAATACACAGCACATAGTACAGGAAAAACCATTAATGGGAACATTTAAATCCATAAAAGGGTCTTATTAGTTGTGTATTTTAGCAAAATATGAGCAGCTAAACCACTAATGTCTATTAATTTTATTATTTAAGCAAAAATTAAAGATTTATATGCAAAATGATGCACAAAGATGTTTCTGTTTTTGGTTCATAAAGAAAAAAAAATCAATTAAAGTTATGTTTACAAATGTTTTTGTTTTAATAGTATGTGTATACATGCTTTAAAACAAAAATCAACACAGTGGCTAACATTTATGGACAATCATTTACTATTTTCAAAAGTGTACGGTGCCCCTGACGTGCAAATCACATCAACAAGTCACTCAACATGAAAACATAAAAAAAAAAAAAATCAAAGCAATAATTAAAAAAGCAAAACTAAATTCAAGAAATCTCAGAAAACCAAAGTTATTACCAGAAAATGAAATGATAAAAAAATGAAAAGCATTTTAGAAAGCAAAATTAGTTTTCAGAAAACAAAAGGAAATTTTTAAAAATAAAAAACATTTTTAAAAAGCAAAATTATTTTATAGTAGACAAAATAAAATCATAAAAAATAAAAAAACATTAAGGAAAAAAAATAGTTTTCAGAAAACAAAATGAAAAACATTTCAGAAATGAAAAACAAAAGGGAAACGGGAAATGGAAGGTACTGACGGACATCACTGTCGGATGATGACGTTTGTTCATCATTTGAGCTGAAAGTTATTTTTCATGAAGTGATACTTGATGTAATCCTCCAATGTCCCGTAATAATCTATGTATTTATCCAAGCCACCACAAAATTGCCTTATGTATGTAACATTTAACAATTGGTTAGTATAAAGTTATGCATCAACCAAGATGTTTTTTTCTTTGCATCTTAAAAAGTATTTCCACCAGTCAGCAGTGAATGCAGTTTATTTTTTTTCAAGACGGAAGACTTTCATTCATCCAGGAAGGTTCCAAACCATAAAAAACGTTTTTTTTTATGTTAAAGGTGTTTTGTCTCTTTTCAAAAAGTTTTATTAATTCAGAAAAAAATGGTAAAGACGTGAAGGTGTTTACACTTCTAAATCCAGTTCTCTGACCAGTTTACTTCAGAAACATTTGGATTTTGTTGCAAAAACTAATACTAGTGTAGAGGTCTACACTATTAGAAAGTCACACAATGAGGCCTGTTTTAGCACAAAGACCTCACAGATATTCCCATTTGTGCAAAATGGCCGTAAAACCCAGTTTTCCCACACTACTAGTGATATTAAAGAACCTTGTTCTCATACTCACATTTGACCCTGCACGACAACTCAAGCTATTGAACAAAATGGCGTGCGATTTACAAAATATGTTATCTTAACAAAGTGAATCTGAGTTCTCACACTTCATGGTGCGTGGATCTTCATGGATGTGGGATCAGAAGCTGCAGCAGCTGCTGGATTAAAGGAGAGTTGATGTGTCCCTCATGTCCTTCAGAGGCTGTCGTCATGCTTCTTGTATTTTGCTCAGCGGTGAATGATGTCACTTCCTGTGCTGTATTGTGTGTTTGTGCCGTTGAGGGTGTGGACCTCAGCTGCATCAACAGCTCTCTTAGAAGAACTTGGCAAAGAAGGAAACAAATCAAGGATAGACATGGATGTACTATATGCAGAAAAAACTGTTTATAAACAAATCTGTTTTTGTCAGATTTTTAGGAAATAAAACGGCTTTTATACATTTTTTTTAAATGTTTTTTTTCTAAAATGCTACCACTCAGATTTTTTTAAATGAAAGCTAAGACTATTTGTCTAAATTAAACTATTTCAGCAGCTTCATTTTATGTGAAAACAGCTGTTTTTCTGCGTAAAAAAGAAAAATGGAAACACTTTCAAAGGCAAAAGGAACATCTCAAGGGTGAATTTATGCTCTTTTTTTTACCTTATACTCACTTTTTACTTAATAATGCTAATCATACGGTTCAACTAAATCGTTACCTAATTATTTAAATTGTTTCCTAAAAGATTTTGCCAAAAAATTACTAAAAAGATGCAGTTAATTAAAAGTCTGCTGCCTCATACTGAATCAAAAGAAATGACTAAAAAGCTGATCTAGTGCAACAATGTGACAAAATGTGAGAAAATAAAAAATATTAGACAGAGAATCCATAAACTTGCTTAAAGTTTTTATTGGTGGTTATAAACTAATTGAGCTAAAACGTTGAATTAAATTCAGTTGGGAACTATTGTCAAGACTTAAATCCATCAGCAGCAAAAAATAAGCGCAAAGACAAACAGAAAAGGTAAAAAAAATGACATCTTTTATAAAAGGTTAATTCGAACATTGAAAACAGGGATGGAAATCTTCCTATGGGATGTTTTCAGCCCAAAAATTGGCAATGACTTCCTACTGGCCTTCCACACTCAGGGGCGAGTCATTTGGGTGGCACTCAAAGAAAGGTCCCACAGAGTCCTCGGCCTTTTGGTCTCCAGGAAGGGCGCTGAAATGTTCTCCATCTGGGAACTCTGTCGTTCTACTTCAACGCCAACGTGGGTAATCTAATAAAGGGTGGACTGACCTAAACCAGTGGTTTGGGACTTCACCGTTCCACACAGCTGTTAAAAAGCTGTGAGATCTATGGTGTTCGTCATGGAGACGATCCATGGTGGTCACCAGAAGTAAGCTAAAGGATGCTGTTAAGATGGAGAGCTGGCTTGTGGGACTCCTGAAACAGCTATTGGCAGTACGTGGTCAGTCTTAAAGGAGTTTAAGGAAAGGAAAGGCATGCATCTCCTTTCCACTACTGTCTATGTGTTACAAGCTGGTGTCCTCAACAGTGTTGAACCTGAGAAAAATACTTCTCCTGAGTCCAGACGACCTTCTGCTGAGGAAGCAGAAGCTGATGGAGGAGCGGGTCAGTCCATCAGCCGAAGCTGAAGTCACTCAGGAAGTCAAGAAGCTCCAGACACAATCCAATGGGTTTTCACACTTTTTTGCTTTTTTTAAAATTTCGCTGACTTTTTTAATTGCTTTTCTGCATTTTCTTTGTCCGGTTTATCTTCTCCATTATATATGTATCTCTCAGCTATGTGTTAAAAAAGAATAAGATTTTTGAATAAAAGCAGGTCCACCCTGCATATCTTAGTGTTTAACTTTTACAATTCCAAATAAACGTCATCATCCATTTCTTTTACATTTCCCATATCGATTTTTAACATTTTTATTTTGTCAAACCAACATTTCGATTCTTGTTGAAAGTGTTGAGAATGTGGTTTTAATCAGCCGTTTTCTCCGTTTTCTCTTCATCTGGACCCGTACTTGTTAGTGTGACCCCCTTTCTGAGTGTATGGTTGGCAGGCCGGCTGCTTGGACACGTGGTTCATTGACTGGGAAGTTCTGGCAGCGCTCCCTGCTTTTCCCCACTCACACATTAATTATCAGGACTGGAAGACTCCCAGGACCCTGGATCCTGTGCTCACATGAACTCACACACCAGCATGCACTGAGACAGAAACCCACATACAGATTAAAACACTGTTCCTCTTAGTGTGAGAACTTCTGCGAGGTCTCTTCACTGGAGTCACACAGATGTTCCTCTTGGCACCTCAGCAGGTTGTGTTGAAGTGACTTTTTAGGCCTTTCTGGGGTCTGGGGGGCTGCTTAGGGCCAAACAGGGCCCCAGAGCCCGGATGAGAGCTTTCTTTGTGGGACACAAAGCATTGTCTGTGCTGGGAAAGGCCATGGGGATGGGAACATCGCCCGGAGCTGGACACTGAGCAGCGACTCCAGCTTTCCGTGAGTGTTTATGTGAAAGTGAGTGTGGGAGATAGAAAGGGAAAGTGTGCGCTCACATGTGCAGTGTGTGTCAAAGTCTGACTGGGGAGGTGAAAGGCCAGCTGCAAGGACAACATCAGAGGAACTCGCTGCTTTTCTGCTTTGGGTCCCATCAGCGCTGAAATCTTTTGGCTCCTAAACAAATTACTGCACATTTTTTTCAGAAATACATAAACAAATATATTTTTAAAAGCTTAAATTGTTCTAACATCTCATCTTTTCTGCATCATAATCAGTAAGAGTTCTGCAAAAAACTGTTGATCAAATCACCCACATATTCTGTAGAGCTTAAAAACCTAAAGGAGACCTTCTATTAAACCCTTTTTTTCTTCATGATTTATCAAATTAGTGCAAAACAAATCCTTTTATAACACAAGTTACCACAATTTCAAATACATTTGATTTGTGTTTAAAGACCCACGCTCATGAAAAATGACTGTATGTCATCTTATATGCTATATTGTTTCTTTCAGTTCTAGCCAGAGAAGTAATGGATGCATTTTTTACGATATTCTAATAAAAAATGTGCAAGTTAGCTAAGATTGCAAGAGTTGCGAACTTGTCACGTGCACGCCATTCAAATTCTATAACTTCTAATTCTGACATTTCTTGCACAGAAGGTTCACAATGACGCTCAAGAAGTTACAAGACGATCGACCAGCTTTTGTTCGTAGCTGGTGCAAAAGTGCTTAACCCTAGAAAGCTTTTGCCATAAAAAGTTACACCATCACTTTTGCTGGGTAATTTATACCTGATATAATGTAACCAGTATTTGTCGTAAAAAAAAATAGATCAAAATATGATGATTAATTAGATTAGCTTCCTTTTATTTTCAGCTGTGGTTCATGTAAGAAAATGGAAAATATAAGTATAGGAAGATCCGAAAAACATGCTTGAAAGTGACAGAAAAATCATGAATTTGAGAACAAAAAATAAAATAAAATATTGGAAACTTGGTCCTTGGTCCACCCATTCCTGGGACATGTGTGACTTTACCCATGGACCCATGCACTCAGAAAAATGCAATATATTGGAAATCATATAAATATTTTTGCTCGGGTGAAAATCACCCTTCGATAGTGCTCCAGGGTTAAAAGTCAAGATGGCAGCCTCTTCCCGAGGTCAAACGTTTGTGGTGGTAGTAGATGTATGTGAAATGTCATAAAAATCGCACAAACAAAAGTGTTGTTTTACCATTTTGTAGAAAATCCCCCTAATCTCACACTTTGCCACTCAATGGCCGCCAAGCTGTGGATCGTGTGGCCATCCCATAATGATTTCAAAAGTTCCCTTAGATATCCCGACACTAATTTTTGTTCTTTTTTTAACATGTTCTTGTTGCATTTTGTGAGAATATAAACCAAGAAAAATAAGATTAACTGTCATTTTCAGGAGCATATGAAAAAATGCTGTTGGAAGAGAGTTTTGTGATGTAGAAAATCGATCTGCTCCGCTCCATTCTGATGCATCCACTTGTAGACTAATAGATCCATGAACGTCTTTGTTTTCCTCATCAGAGCTGGAACTGGCTCAAAATGATACAGCTGGTTAGCTCCAATATTGCTCCGTTTTTGTTGCACCGCTAATGTTAGGTTTTGAGGGGCTGTAAGCTAGCAGGAGAGCGTGTAAACAGAGAGCTCTCAGCAGCGAGGCGGGGAAGGGGGGCGGGGTTGCTCTGCGAACATTTTAAAGAAACTTAAGAAACTATGTACCAGAAAATGACACGTTTTTAAATTTAGGCTAAAAACAGCTAAATCATAATTAAAAGACCTTTAGCAATAGATAAGAAGATAATGGGAAAGAGGCTTTAGGTATTCCATCGAAATTAAACCACCGCTTCAAAAAAAAAAAGTTTTTAAAATAAGATTAAGTAATGACTGTTTTTTTTTATATACTTTGAAGGAGATGATAAAAATATCAATGCATTTTTTTTAAAATCAAAGACAGGCTAAATTGATTTCATAAAAGTAGCTGCTCTGGTGTAATTTGTCTCTTTTTAATTTCTTCACAGTTTGTTCTATGGAGCTAAATCGGGGCCAATATTATTAGGAACCGAAATAAAATATTTTGAAAAAAAAATAATAATGTTTGGCCGAAAATAATAGGTCTCAAAACTCAAAATTTCAATTTCAAAACTTTTTTTTCTGTTTCAAATCTTTTTTTTTTTTCGTTTACGAATCTGAAAGTTTCAATATTGGCCCAGATTTAGCTCCATATTTTTCTAGCAAAATAAAAAAAAGGAAACTACAAATGTAATTTAAAAAACCTTAAGTTAGTAGTTTTCAGTCATTCTTTCCAAGTCCAAACACTAAATTGTTGTGGTAACGTGTAGATGTGACTAAACTAACTGCTATGTATTATCTCCAAAAGGACATCAAAGAAAACCAAAGAAAAAATAGAATCATTCTTTACTTTTGCTTGCTTTTGAGCTTCATCAAGGGGGTTAAAAATATAGGAGCAATAAGCGATTTTGAGCCTTAATAATAACATAATGACATCAAACTTACCCTGGGATAGAGCTGTTGCCACAACAACAGCCAGTCTGACAAGCAGCTCCACCCTGCTTTTCTTTCAAATATGATAAGATATGGTGCTGATGAGGGACCAGGAAGCACGTAGACTATTTAAAGACTTTGGGAACCGTCGCTTTCAAAGCTTAAAACGAAAAAAAAAAAAGAAGCTGGCAGGAGTCAAAAGAGCAAGTTTGCATGCGTGTGCGTGGGTAATGGGCTGTAGTGGGGGGGTTTGGGGACGGTGGGAATAGACAAGGAATGTCAGAAAGCCAAAAAGAGGAAAGAATGAAAACAAAAAAGAAAAGAAGTGGTTTATGCCCACAGAACAAAGATGGAGAGAGGGGTTTTTATAATTGGCCTTTTCCTCCGGGTCCCAGACTGACTGACTGAGAGGAGGAGACAGGGCGACGAGGAGTGTGTGCATCTTTCTGGAACTCACACACACACACCGAGGCAGAAAGCTGGAACTGTGAATGAAGACACTTGGGGAGTTGGGGATGGAGGTGATGTGGAAACCTTGAGAACCATCTAATTACTGTCGCCACAGCTCCTCCACTGCCAGGCGCATTTGACCAAAACAAAACACGAGATACAATCACTCACAAAGCTACACACACTCCTGAAAACACAAACATGTTGCTCTCCCTGCTGTGGCACATGAGAACCTTCAGAGCAGGTTGGCGCTGGGCCACGGGGTTGCAGGGTTTTACATAAGACAAGCCTGACCTTCATGCACCACGGACATTGTGTGTCTCAGTCTGTGTGTGTGTGTGTGTTGTACATGCACTTTGCAAACCACCTCGGAAAGCCCCGCTCTTTAAAAGCCATGTGGGTCTGCAAACCCTGAAGATTTGCTGTCTCATCAGCTTTTTGCAGTTATTTCACATACCGGCAACTTTTTTTCAAAGTATTCTAGAGTTTTTGTGCTCAAGTTTTCCAAGCTGATGAATTTGCACATCTTGATCTTCAATAATGAAGACAAACAGAAGATGATCAGGGGATTTGTACATTTCTAGGAGAGATAACAGAGGAATATTTTATTAAAATAGCCAAAACGATGACATGATGGAAAGAAGCAAAATTACACATGTCTGTTTTATTTATAAATATGTCTTTTCCATGAAAGTTAATATATATCCACGTCAGGGTAGATTCTAAAGGGTTCTGCCATGATATTAGACACTGGTATAGCTCGACGTGTCCAACAAAGCTGCTGCCTCCTTTCAAAAACACTAAACAAACACGCTTTTCTTTTACAAATAAAGTCTTGATAATGGATAATTAATGGTAAAATCAGTTATTTTTGATGTTCTTATTGTTGAACAGAGCCAGTGAATGGCAACTTTGTCATAGCTTACAGTGGGGGTGTTAAACTTAATCGCACAGGAGGCCAAAATCCCAAACACACCTTATGTCATGGGCTGATTAGCATAAACTTTTATTCACCACACTAGAACTAAATATAAAATCGAAACTTTTTTTTAACATTACTATGAATAAAAACAGGATATTATCCTAAATCAACATTAAATAACTTTCTCCCTAAAAATATAATTTGTCAAAATTTACCAAGTTAGAAATAAGTGCAAGATAACATCAGAGTCTATTAATAACAATAAAATAAAATGGAGGGCTGATGTAATTACCCACTGGCCCCCCGGATCTTAACTTTGACACATGTGGTTTAGGGGATAGATTAAAAAAATGAATTAAATTGCAACAAAACCAGCAAGAAGGCTGCGCCGGGGTGCAGTGGTTAGCCTTCTCGCCTCAGAGAGAGAAGGCTCCGGTGCGTTTAAATCTCAGCTTTGTTGCATGGAGTTTGTGCGTTCTCCTCGTGCATGTGTGGGTTTTCTGTGGACGCTCTGGCTTCTCTCACGGGTTAATTGGTGACTCAAATATCGTTCCTTAGATGTAAACGTGAGTGTGTGGTCATTTGTCTTTGTGTTGACCTGCATTGGGCTGGAAAAACGTCAAAGTGTTTCCTACTTTTGCCCGACAGTTCCAGGATAGGCTCCAGCATCCCTGAGTGGGTATAGAAAATGAATACTACTGATGTTTTTTTTTCAGTTTCCTTTTCCCTTCTAATATAATACAGTTTTATTCTTATTGTTTTACTTAATTGATTTGTTTACACGTCCTAAAAGACTGACTCAGAAAATAATCCAATTCTCTTTGTGGAAAGCCACTTAATTATTATTTAGATGCTCCATCGTGTCAGAGTGAGGGAAAAAAGACACGTTTAAGTACTTTACAGCTCACACACACAGTCAGACGGTAGCTCAGCGCATGTCATCAGTGATCATGACTGCAGAAGCTCCAGCAGCAGAGTCGAGTTTCCACACGATGAGAGCGTCATTCTTGCAGGTTCCTGCCTGCTTCTTTGTTTTCCTGGCGGTCTGACTCATCCCCTCCTACCTGTGGGAAGGAAGGAGGGATGAGCTCTGCCACTGTCATAACATGGGATTACAGTCTTCAATGCACTTTCTCTGAAGGACGGGAAAGATGCCCTGAAGTCTCTCGTGGTCCTTTCACCTCCTCAGATTATACTCTTTATCATCTCTGCATCATAATTAACTTTGTTAAAGAGTTTTGATTCATTTTCAAGTGAATTTCATCACGAATAATAAATGTCAGGAGAGAAGCGATTCTTTCAAATAGTTAATTGAGAACAGTAGGTATGTTCTTCACCTTTTTTTTTAATAAAACACTGAAACAAAACAAAAATACACATTTAATGGAAAAGAGCTAAAAAGAAAACTCTAGAAAAGTAAAAGAGAATTTTCTAAATAAAACAGAAAACATATAATTACTGCAACTTAAGAGTCTCCAGTTTTGCAGTGTGAGTAAAATTTCAACATCCTAAAATTTATTGAACTCAAATTTGCTGCTACTTTGGAATAAAAAATTATATACTAATTATTTATGAATTAAGTGTTTGTTTTTCCAGTCAGTAATCTAATTTTTTTTATAGATTTTCACTTACTTTTCATGCAAAGAACACAATTTTAGCCACTTCCTAAAGAAAATCTTCAGACTTTTTAAACATTTCTTTTCATTTTTACAAAAAAAAACAAAAACAAAAGATCTTGCACAAGTTTTTATACATCGGAAATGAACAGAAACAGAGAAAAGAAAGCTAATTTTCTGCCCCTATTACATTTTTTGGATAGGACAAACAAATTTTATAGCGTATAAACTCTAACATATCAGGTATGTTTGTGGTTTGCATCAAAGTATTCTAATTAGAATTTAATAAAAGACTCTGCAATAAAAAAAAAGTTTACTTATGTATGTGTCTTTCTCTGAATATTTATGGTAATTTGGGTAAACAAAATCTGAATGTAAAGATAAAATTACATTTTAAAGTATGTAATTTTCCACTATATTAATAAGTGAAATGACAATGAACTCCAACAGACAAAGAACAAACATGGTTTGAGAGATTTGTGCTTTTTTAGCTGCTCCTCCAGATCTCGTCCTCGTGTGTGTGGATCCCTGGTCTTATCAGCTGACACCTGCACTGCTGCTCGGCTTTAGACGACCGTATGCACCCGGATCCCTTCTAAACCCTCTAGAATTACATCACAGTTTAACACTGGAGCATAGAGACTCCGGCCTCTTACAACACAATCCAGCCATTCGGCAGCATTCAGGTGTGACGTGTGCTCCAGCCTGGACACCTGTTTGACTCAACCAGCTTTGATCAAACGGTGAAGCGTTCGTCTTTTATTAAGCCTTTAACTTTTCAAGTAATCAAAGGTTGTGCAGAGCCAAACCAACCCACAAAATGACTTTAAAACCCCTGAAGCAATTTAAAAAAAATTAATTGCAGTTCAGTTTTCCAAAAATGTGTCTCATACAACCAAACCTCAAGATGCTCGCCGCTCTCTCACCTCGGGGTAAAACGGAAACATCAAAGGCTTTTCAACAGCTCTTTTTCTACATGGTAGACCAAACTGACAGCTCTGCTGCTCACGGATCAATGTTTTGAATAGATCCTTACCTGAATAGAAGTGAAATGATATTGTCTTCAGTCTGACAGCAGCATTTCTTTATAAATAATAACTGTACTTTCATGTAGGGAATAAAACCTGAAAGAATTTAGCCTTTTAGCCATCAGGAGAAACCTGGCTCTCACACTGAGATGTTCGGTCCACCACACTTGCAAGTGAACTCTGGCGCAGTTTAGTGTGAAAACAGTCGGACCAAAGAGAGGCTGTTAACAACTAATGAATGACTTGTACTTTGTGTATTTTACAAAGTACAAAAAAAGGTTATTTCTTTAAATCCATTCATGGCTTATTCATATTGGGATATATTTTTGGGTTAATTTTTGGAAAAAATTAACAAAATTTTATTTAGACTACTTTTAGCGCTCAAGCTAATCAAGAGAACCTGTCTGATTTTCAAAATAAAAGATTTCAATCTCATTAAAACAAACAAACAAACAAACAAAAAAAAAATGCGTATAATCTATTTGTTCTTCTGCTGCCCGGTGGCAAGGGGTCCACGAACTGGCTCTGGTCCACAGCCCGGTGGTGAGGGGCCACTGCAATGGGGCACTTCAAAAATGATTGGTTTATTAATGAGACCCTCCAAATATAGAGAAAAAAATCTGTTTTCATGAAGATCTTTATTGGACCTTCCTGCAGCTTTTGCTTATTTATTTATTTATTTTTTTACGTGAACTACTTCAGGGATTAATCTGATAAGAACTGTACCTGTTGCTTTGGGAAATGCATAGTTGGACTGAATTCACATTTTCTAGCTGTTGACGTATTTCTTGTACCAAGAATTCAAAGTCTAGTTGAAGTGATTTGATATTGTATGACATTCAAACAGTCTTGGTTCCGTGTTCCCATGGCCGCCGTGTTCCCTCCCTTCTGAACTGCTTTCAGCCTGTAATGTGAACACCCATACAGGGGAGGCCTTGTGTTCTTCGGGTTGTAGCAACTGCGGCAGTAGCTGCCGGGTGACCTTTAATCCCTCACAGCATGAGAAAGTGGGCCCGCTCAGCTGTCTGGACCCCACCGGGCCCCTCCACTGGTCGGAGATGAATGTGGAATCCCAGAACATTAAGGAGGAACATTAAAAACCAGCACATAACATTAATAAAAACTATACTCTTTCTTTCACATGGGGTTTTCTTCAGCTTTGTTTCCTCGTCCAGACTTGTAAACAAATATTAAGCAAATTTTATCAATCTGAACCACAGTGGCATCTGCATAAATGCTATTTAAGGTCTGCAGATATTTTGGTGTTTGCCTTTAGTTTCTCACAGTCCTCAGTTGGTGCAGGAATGCCAAGTATCCAGGAGCCCCCTCGTTGCGTGGGCCAATGGTTAGCCTCATGATTTAAAGCCACTCTTGCTGTTCCCATGTCACTCTCTGCGACAGGCCGCTTTTGGAGTTAGAATCTATGCAACTGCCCGAGCACTCAACTTTCAGTGGGCTGTGCATACTTCAAATGCTTTGTTTCTGTTTAAGGTGGATCATAGATAGACACCTACAGGAGTTCAGCATTATTTCAGTGAGCTTTCTGAACAGACATTCGGTAAAATAGCTTTTTTTTTCAATTAAAGTAACAAAAGTTGTTCTTGCATCTCATGTTTGTGCTTAAAAAGAGGTTTCTCACCTATAGATAGCTGAGCTGTTACATCACTCTACACACCATTATCACTTTCAACCAATAGCTAAATAGCTCGCCTTCTTCTCGGCCAATAAAAGCATGAATGGTTGATTTTCTCTGCATTCTAGACAGTTTATCCATTCCTCCTCACCCTGTTCTCCATCTGGAGCCATGCTTTGGCACGGTGTGGCCTCTAATCCCCATCATCAGCATCTAGACTCAGAGGTTTAAACTGCTATGGTCCTCCCAAGCATCGGTCCAGAGCCCAACCGCCAAAGACTGTGGATTTGTTACATGCACATTACAAATAAATCTTTATTTGCATTCCCAATATCTCTTGTTGTTGAGGTTAAAATAACGGACACAATTCAAGTGAGAAAGTCTTCTTTTTATTAGCTTTTTATTAGCATCCTTCCATTATTTATATTGTCGTAAAATATGATGATTGTCAATAAAGCTTTATCCTAAATGGCTGTATTTGCTTGGACAATCCTGACTGTAAAATCACCAATATGTCTATATATGATGATATGACTGAGAAAACAAAACCTTTTCGTTTGTTAAAGAAACTCATCAAGACCTCATCAGGTTCGGGTCAAAGAACATGCTGACCCGGACTGTCCTCCTTCGATTGCCTTAATCCCCCAGACAGCTGGGACTCTTAGCCCCACAGGTGCCCAGGCGAGGGGGACGCACTGCTGAGACGGGGGGGCAGTTTGAGTGTGTGTGGTGGAAAAACTGTTATTGATATGTTTATGAACCTGTACATGTCTGTGTGAGACCTCCTGCTCTGCATCCTCTCCTGTCAGTTTGGCAGCTGACTGTGATGAATATTTCAAAAGAGGACAAATGGAGAGCGCAGGGGGACCACTGTGAATGTGTGCTGTAACCATCATGCCCAATCACACTCAGTCTGACGGACACACGCACAGCACGCCACCAGTACTGACGTGTCACATAAAAAGACTTTTTGGTATGCTAAAAGAGGTTTCAACACATCAAAATTTAAATTACCGTGTCTTTAAGATGGTTTAACGATTTCTCAAAAATAAGAAAGAGTGATTCTTTTTTGTTATTTTTAAAATGGACACCAAATATCCCACCTGCTTTAGTACTTCAAATTTAAATCAAATCTTACTTTCACGTCTTTTTATTTGATCTAAGCAAAAACTTGAGCAATTAGATTGTAGTACTACATCATGACATTTCAATTGTGCCAAATTACAGAGAGGTTCATCTAAGAAAAATATTTTCAATTTTGGGTGAAATTTAATCCAAATTTTACAAACTGAAAAATGGCATCACTTTAATACGACCAGAGTCAAAGATCGGTAACAAGGTTTGGACAGATTTATCTAAAATGTGGACTTGACGAGAACTAATGAGAAACTTAAGTGGATTTATTAAAAACTGCAATAACTTTTTAAAATGTTTTTTGTTACGATAAAAGCGTAGGTTCTCATACACACATTTATCTCACTCCTCCACATCTAATCTTCAATTTACTGATGTAAAACAGAGAAAAGAAGTTCAAAAAGGGCTCATTATTAAAAAAATTAATCTGGTTTTATACTGTGCTCACAGCCTATTTATAAAGTATCAGGCCACATATTTTGAACTCAATTTACTTCAAGAACTTTTTAGATTTAAACATATTTTTTGTTCTTTTAAGTCATTTTTTGGGGGAGTTGTACATAGAAGATTAGTTTTAGGATCAAATCCTGAATTTTATGGGGGAGGGGGGCTTCCAAGAACCACAGATAACTAATTTTGGAATGAAAATGAACTCCACAGTCAAAACTGTTATCTTTGCTGTTTTTGTTCAAGAGAACTTCAAAATAAAATCTGCACCCATCTGAAAGTTCCCTCTGATGAGAGGGCTTTGAAGAGGGCTTTGAAGTGAAGGAGTCTGGGTAACAGCGACGATGATGGTCATTGATAGCGGGGATACGAACAGCAAATGGCCGTTCATCTGGGATCTGCGGCCCTGAATGCCGCTGCGCCTCGGGCTGTGTGATAATGCAGGGGAAGGGTTGGGACAGCCGTGATAAGCGAAAGTGGCAAACGAGTGTGTTTGGGTGTTTTTGTTTCTATGTTTGGATCATATCTGTGTGTGAACGTGTCTGGTTATCCAAATACGCCGTGCGCTTCAGTGAGTATGCTCTTGTCCGCATGTTTGTGTACAGCTCTGACCGTTTGGTAGGAGAGAAGGTGAAAACCATGAAATAGCATGAAAACACATACGGTACAGTCTGCTATTTTGAGTGTAAACGCTCACTTGAACCATTCTAAGCCGGATTGTTCAACTCTACAAGACACAAGTGGGTAAGGAGAGGAGAGGAAGGCCTTAAATGGGCGTAGAATCTAACTTTAGGAAGCACATATTTACTTTTTCCACGACTGCCCACCTGCTTAGTAGCTTTGAAGACTTTTAAACTGACATTTGAAGTCAAAATGACGGTAAATTTTAGGGACATCGTTACCCATCACTTCTGGAAACACTACCGTTTATAAAGGGACTTCGCCGCCCGCCGCTGTATGTTTTGCTTTCAAACAGAGCATAATTTGCCCCTCAGTGACTGCACATGCTCGGCACAAACAAAGCCAGCGTCAAACAACAAAATACAGACAGCGAGGCGTCCAGAACAAGGAGTCCAAACCAGTTATTGTAGAAATATGGATCATGCCTGTGGTCATGTTGGTTGGAATCGGGTCGCTTTGAAGCTTTTCAGATGGTGCAGAATGTTAAACAAAGGCAGCAGTAAACAGAGTTTGAAGTTTGGATTTTAACGTGGTTAAGTTAAGATGCTTTTCAAGCCACCGGGAAGCTGGAGCCGTCCATAATGTTGCTTCAATTTACTTGGTTTTGAACATTAAGTTGGACAGTGTGTTGTTATGTGGATCCCTGTTTGAAATTCAACCAATCTGACACCACAAACCCTGAGATATCCAAGGTTCTAAAAAGTATTTTACTTTGAAAAAAACTTTTTCAAAAAGCTAAAAAGAAAAGTTATGTTCAGGGGAGTTCATGTGAATATCAACTGTTAACAGAGAAGCTAACCATGTTTAGAAATTAGAGTAAATCTGCTTATCAAAACTTTTTCTGCTTCAGTTTCTGTTTCTTGCAGTTATCTGGTGATGGTGAAAAAAGCCCCCTGGTGGTTGCCTTGGAAACTGATGTGGCTCCAGGTGATTTTATTTAAAATAAACCCCAAACATAAAATCAAAATGTTGTTCTCGGACCTCTGACTTTATGTATTTTGATTGATTGATTGATTGATTGGTTTATTTCAAGCATAGATTGAAAAATACAGGACAAAACACACAATTATTTCAAACTCATTACAGAAACAATTAAATGTATTGATTAGAAAATAAAAACAAAAATAAAATGCACTTATGTCACAGTTGGTTCATTCATTTTTGTGATAATTAACTAAAGTCAGTAGAGTTTGATTGAAAAGGAGTGGGAAGAAGCAAACTTATAAAATCCAACCCCTAATTAATTACTTCATTTCACTGTTTTGCAAAATGATGTATTTTAAAGTTCTTTATTGAGTGTTTTGTCCTTGTAAACACTCGCAATTAGATTTCAGACACTTCTAAAAAAATGCTTCTGGTATTAAGATAAGTCCAAAGTTAGGACATGACACTGCAGCTGAAAGCTTACAGGAACTTCAAAAAATGAAAAGAAATATCTGAAAAATCAGTGAATTTAAGCTGATAAATAAGTCAAACACACAGAAATAGATAAATAAAAATACTTGAAGCAAAAATCTTTTGCAAACACTCCTTCCTTACACTTATATTAATATAAATATGGCTTAGATTAATCAAGTTGAAGAGCTGGCAACATTTTTGAGATAAAACAAACATATTTTCTATAAATATACATTTATAATTTGTGATTCTGTGCCGTTTTCTGAAGCCAGAAGGTTTCAAAATTATACCTTAATTTTCAGTCTCCTGTGTGCACAGCACACTGTTGATTGTTCGTTTTATTCGTATCAAAGTTTCTGTTTTGTCATGAATAACTGCAGCAGGAAGCAGCGGCCTGAATGTAGGGCTTGGTGACCCACAGGGACACCCAAACGTGCACACACATGCACAGAGACACAATCAGGAGCTGCTGCGAGAGCTGGACAACAGCCTCTTTGGTGGGCCTCTTAAAAACAATCAAGCAGACATCTTGGCTCTTGTCATTGTTGGCTGCAACCGAACTTCCCTCAACAGAAAAGGAGTAACACAACACTGATGTAAGATGTTTTTTGCAAATCGGCCACAGTTGGTGATCACATTTTGGAGGGTTTTTGCTTTAAGTTTATGTTAATAGAAGCAAATTTAACATTATTTAACTGTTTCCAAGAAGAACTCCAGCTAAAAGTGTTGAAATGAACTTTAATTGCTTATAAATTCTATGAATTTGTGTAACAAAACTTTACTTACTCTTTCTACAAGTCTCCTGCAGAATGATGATAGTTCATGGAAATTTCTTTCATACTTATGGATTGATGTTCAGCATATCGTTTGCTGTGGTCAAACTCAAATCATCCAGACGTTTCATGACCCAGACTTGTTTCATTCTTGTTGTAAGTCAGAAGAAAACAAAAACACTCCCTCTGATTCTTGTGCAACAATGAAGCACTGGAAACATTTCCAGCGACGCTCAGGGGATTTGATGTTCAGGACGTATGGTGAAACACAACCCCGCTCTGACGCCAATCAAGCATTTTCATGTGGCTCTGTTTGAACTGCACTGGCTTCTTACTCCTGACGCTTCTGGGTTTATTATAGCACAGTTAGAAATGGAAAAGACACACTTGACTTCCTCTAGAAACCTTTCACTGTCAACACACAGCGAAAAAGAAAGTAAAAGGGTTCTTGTTTGAAGAAAATGTGTCTTTTTTCCGAAAAAAATAATCTTATTAAGAAAGTTTTTCTATAGGAAAATAATCTTGATTTAAGAAAGTGTGTTTGTGTAATTAAATTTAAAAAAGAGTAAAATAATTATTTGCATTATTATTAAGAAAAAAACTAATTTAAAGGATTTTTAACTTACTTCTTGGAGGTCTGTTTTTTTCTGTGAAATACTGGTTTTGCTAATTACTGTTGTTTGTAACATTAGGATTTTACCTGGAAGGAATTTCAACCTCTTCATGCCCAAATTTATGTCCAATTATATGGTATAAATATATTTGGTGTTTGTTTTTTGAGAAGCTAAATTAACCCTATAACCATTCATATCATATTTGATACACACATTTCTGAGATCCCCACATCATTACCATTGTCCAAACTGAGCTAGAAAACTGAAATTAATCCGTTTTCAGCCCTGTAGTTCATCCTCATTCCACTAGGGGCAGTAGAAGAGCATTTCCTGCTCATTTCAAAATGGCTGCCTCCAGGAATCCCAAAAAAAACACTTTTGGCGGGAAAATGTTTAGCTAATTTTCAAATCTTTATGGTGGAAATAATTCATCTTGTTATTCTTTTTTTAATAACTTCTTATGTATTGAAAGAATGTAAGATTTGTTGATGAATAACTTTATATAAAAAGTGTGAGACAGTGGACAAATAAGGTGCTTTTTTCCTGAACATTCATGTTAATATTTTTGCATCTTAAACTTATATAGTTGTAAACAGAAATGTACAAAATCCCTCAATGTATCATAATTGATATTTCCTATTTCTCAAACCAATATTATAATTTAAAATTGATTTAGAGGATTACACCAAAGGGTTTAAAAACATCTCAATCCCCTCAAAAATCTGAATTTCCTGACAGTTTTTTTTTTTTTTTTTTTGGCTTAGTGGGCTTTACAGGGTTAAGTTTCAGACATACAGCCTGAAGGGGTTGATATAAACGTTTAGACTCTGTGGTTTTACTGTTGCATTCAATCATACAGGTGAGGCAGGTGTGTGTTGTATTTACAAAGGTCTTTACAGAAACTCAAAAAAGTATTGATGGAAAAAATCTAATCAGTTGGAAGAAAGGGAAGCAAACAAAACAAAAAGGAAAAAAGCCTGAAGACAGAAAGTTGGAATTTAGTGAGCAGATGGTGCAGTAGGTGAAACCAAAAAACATCAGCCAGAGTTCCCTTAAACACGTTTAAGGCGGCTCAAAAGATTTTTGGAACACTCCCAGGAAGGCCCTTCTAGTGCTGAGAATTCAAGCTAAATACCATCCCCACTACATTTATGTTCAATTTAGATTAAAAAAAAGGGTTAAAACTCTAAAGTTTTGCTCACATCCATCATGTGACCCATGTTCAAGAACATGTTAAACACGCATTCTTGAACGTGTTTCACCATATAGTCTTCACACTGGACAAGAAGGGAGGGGCTTCTTCCTTTTTTTCCTACTGTTTACTTTGTCCACCACCTACAGTTGGAGGATTTTGTGAGGATTTGTTTTTTTCATGTTTTTTTTTTTTAAGTAATATTTGAACTGGACTCTCTTATTGATTCATAAAGATTATTCCAGAGTCTGATACCCTGCAGCCAAACACTTTTGTCCTTCATGTTAATTCCGCCCAGACATATATTGCAGTTTAATTTGTCCTCCATGATCAATTTTCAAATGGTTATATTAAATTAAAAGTGATGACATCTAAACATCACTACCACATCCGAATGGATGAGGGAGACTGACTGTGAAGCGCTTTGGGCCTACGAGAAAGGTAGAAAACCGCTATACGCCACTATTCACTATTACCCTTTAATGCCCGTCAATGTAAGTTATTCTAACAATATTTCTAGGATTGTAATTTTTTCTCTCAGCTTATAGAGTTAAAAATATGTTTAAAGTACAAAAGAAAGTGGAATGAGATTTTTGAGCTTGTGGCTTGCCGTAGTAGTTTCTATGTCACCGCTACAAGCTTTTTCCAATGGAAATTTTTGGTCTGCTCCTGATTCATAGCAATTTGAATAAATAAATGCTCAGAAATACATTTATATTTGTCTTCCATTGTGAGAAAAATTCCACAAGAACAGGTTAAGAACACTATTTTCATTGTAGTGACTCCTTAAATTGTCAGAAGAGCTCTGTCTCATGTATGAACAGGGATGCACAAACTTCCAGATGTCTGAGGGATCGGAATCAAGTGTCCAATCTTTGTGTGTGTGTGCGACCTTAAAGTGTGTGTGTGAATATGACTACTGCTGCTGCCGGCAAGCTCCTGGCGTTGACACAGTAAACGGATCCTCAGGGGTCTGAGAGGGGAAATGTCTCCTCGCCACACACCCACGCTCACTCGTAGATGCTCACACATGGACACAAACACACACACATGCACGCTCCACAGGGAGAAGAGAGCGCTGGAGGAGCACCACTCACACGGAGATTGAGTTACAGCTGAATTAGATCTGAGTTGTGGGAACCAGCACCTTCTCCTAGACAAACACAGTCACACACGCAGACACACACACACACGCGTGTCCCTTCTTGACACCGCCGATGAGCTGGGACACACGCTGAGATGATGTGGCATGTATACACATTCTCACACGCATACACTCCAACAGATGCTTATAAACAAACACACAGACGTGAACAGATGCAGGCGGACCCCGAGGAGCGCTCGCACAGAATATCAAAGGAAGAAATTAAAAAAACACATCATTTGTCATCCCAGGAATAAAACACAAGTGCAAACATGACACGGCAGCGTGTGTGGCTGGACCCACAAGCAGGTATGCTCAGCTACCGAGTGCACAAACACACGTTTGTGTCATCTGTGGACGGACGAGAGGGAAGCCTGTGCAGAATGTTTGGTGACCCTGGATGATGACAAGGTGGATGGGGAAGGACCACACAAAAAAACTACCCTTTCGTTTTCACAGGCTAATGACTTTTTCCTTCTTTTTGTCCCGGCCAGATCTGTGCGGAGAAAGCGTCTCGTCGTTTACGTCGTGAAAAGATAGTATGCAGATGGGTGATGGGAAGTGGGGGCGGGCTTACTGCGCTACAACGCTCCACAACTCAGAGGCAAATTTCTAATGAACTTCTGCCTCTTTGCAGAAACTATTTCCTAGAAAACAACATTTATATTTATTTTATTTTTACATTTTGACTAAAAATAAAATAATCATAACTAAAAAAGAAAAAATAGCTACAATAGCTCAAATGATGATTGGAACTGTTCTTTAATGAAACTATGAAACAGCTTTATTGATCTTAGAAATATATAAAAAATTAAGCAGTACTAAGCTTATTTTCACTCCTAGTCACTATACTCTTAACGTTGCTCCTTTAAAAGCTTATATATAAATTCCTGCAAGTATGCAAAAAAAAAGCTCAATATCCCTAAAATAACCACAGATTTGAAACAGTTATAAAAAACTGTGACTGTATTGGCTCCATACTGTTTAAGAGCCAATGTGAAGATGTTTCTTAAGGTCAAATATGAAATATAGCATCCATTATTTCCCCCTGTTTACAACGTCTGTGTTTCTAGCCTGCACCACTCAGACAGGTTTGTTCTCTGTGGGTTTTAGAGATTCCAACAAGTCAAAAAGAGTAAAAGTGAAGTTTGAAGTAGTTTGTGGTTCAATTCATAAGGTAATCTTTACAAATGATCTCTTAAATCAGGGATGGACCATTGTTTAAACTATTTAATCTAGAATAAATGAAATTGATCAATCTTATCATTTTTCTTCTCATTCCCTGTAATTCTAGTGTCTACCCATAGATGGTGCCCTACAAATAGATTTCTTGCAGGAGCAGTGGTTTGAGCTGTCCTTGTTTCTGGGTTCTCCACATTGATATTGGATTTTATAAAATCCTTGGAGGTCATTTGAGGCTGTGCATTTTCTTCTTAAAGTTTTATCTCCATTGGGCCTCTCCCTGCACTGAGTGACGCTTGGAGAAAAACTCCAGTACATTTTCAACCCTAAAGTGAAGGTTGATGAAGAGCTTCCCCCTGCAAGCCGGGTCTGTCTGCACAAAATCTAAACAACCTCCAAGCACAAAGATCCCACATTTTTGCACCATTCTGCACCAACTCTAACACTGAACTCAAACTACAGGGGCAACCGTGGAGAGAAAGGGGAGCACAAACAAACTGTCCCCAGGTCGGTGGCTCCGGTTTCAGCCTTCCATCCGCCATGGCTTGGGGGGCCATGGGAACATGAAGCGCCAGGGGCCCTGTGTCAATAAGGAGCAGTGGCTCAACACAATGAGGGCCTGCCTGCAGACAACACTGCTGACAGACACCCACACAAAAGCGCTTGTGAATGGGAAGGAGGCTTGCACACACACTAATGCACATGAACAAACACAGCAGAAGAATAGGGCAGTGTGTGGTGTTGGTCCCCCGAGTTTGATGACTGCGTCTGTATATCTTAAAAAAATAGTCACCACAATAACATTTTGGCAAAACCTGTACCAGTATAAATGGAGTTGGTAAATATATCTTTTAAGAAAAAAAGGACAAAAAATACTTGAAACTGTAGTTTACTTATTTTCAAATTAAGTAAAACTAGTATTCGTAATTAGAGATATGTGTAAACACTTTAATTGGACACTAATATTGACTGCTTGTGGATTGTAGAGCATAGAAAGAGAAACACTGCCATCTACCGTCAGCTGAAGGTATAGCATGATGTGTCATACCAGATCTCACCAGCAGATGGCAGCACTTTCAAAACAAGAAAAAATTTCTAGGTTGAAATATCCAATGAGCATGAGAATATGATACTATATTTATTAAAGAAAAATAATAATTTATTTCAGTTTTTTATTATTTATGTCTTTTAAACTTTTTTATGCTCTTAGAAGCATAAAAATGGAAATAAGGTAAAAGTAGATGCTGAACTGGCATAACGTTCGAAGGCTAAATTCTGTCTGCAGTTTGTCTGCAGGTTCTTATCTCTTAACACAAGGCGTGTCAGTATGAACTATGTCACCGCAAGGGGTGTAAAATAAACTACAGCAGAGTCTGATAAACTTCATATTTTTACGAAACATCAAAAATGGTAAAATGCCAATAGAGAAAGCACTTTCTTGCATAATTTTTAGTTTAAGAATCCACATTTTTTTAATCCTTGAATTGACCGTGTAAAATATGATATTGGTATACAACAAATTAAAAAAGGGCTTCAATATGTTTTATACTACAAGGACATTTTTTAAATCCTATTTTGAGCTTGGAAAATGCTCAAACAAGCTAAGAAAATAATTTAAAATGGCAGAATTTTTCAATCAAATCCTACCTGGGGAAATAAAAACAACAAGGTGAAAGCATTATCAAAGTTTTATTCGTAAAATGTAGTATAGAGAGGAACAGTAGTACAATTCAGACAGAAAAAAGGAGAATGTAGTTCCACCTTTGATAAAAACGTAAAAAGAGTAACCTGAATTTGCTTTGTGTTCGGAGGGCACTGAGGCGCTGCCCGAGTTTTGCATCACTGTTAAAATTCGAGTGAAATTGAAAAATACAACCTTTTAGCAACAGCATAAAAAAATACAGCTGGGGGAAAAAAAACCTCTGCTTTTACATCTCTAGTGTTTGTTTGTTTTTTCTGGTTTTCCATATAACAAATACAGCATAAAATCTAAAATGATACATCAGTTTTTTGAGTTTCATTCGTTACAGTTAAATCAGTAGGTTGGTATCAAAAGAACAAACATGACAGGATGAAGGTGAGATGAACACAGCGTGAACGGAGGAAGATTAAAGTGAGCCGCCACAGCATCAGGTGGATGGTAGCCGACTCTCCATGTGTTCCACTAGTTAAATAATATATTCTTCATATATATATATATATGTATATATATCTCATATATTCTCATATTTATCAGCACTATAACCCTACCCACAGTGACTTGAAGGTAAAAGTGACCAAAATAAACAGAGGGTGAACAAGAACGTAGCTTCTTCCACTGAGTGTAAAAAGGAAGTTACACATCTTAGGTATCATTTCAGTACATACTCGTATATATTCCACTGCATATGAACAGATACTGCTGTTCCAAGGTTTTAACCCGCAAAACAATCTGCGTCTCTTTAGAAAATATGTGCTTCAGGAAACAAAAGGAGAAAGGAAACATCAGTGGAAAAGACAATAAAATTAAAAAAAAAAACAAGTAAAGTGAATAATTTTGTAGCATAAAAACATTTTAAAAATCTCAACAGTTACAGACACAAGCAAGGATTTTCTACACTAAGCAAGAATTCACCTGGCTTTTTCTCATACATTATATTTGAACAATAATTAAAAATGACAATTTGGTTGGACAAATAGAAATTAACAGTCTTGATTGCATTTTGGAGTAAATATATTTATATATATATATAATATTAAATAGCAAAAAACATTTAAAAAAAAGTTGAGCATTTGGAAGAAAGACAAGTTTTTATTTTTTTTATTTTTGATAGTTCCATTCCTACCCGCTTTGGGGGGAAAAACACACAAAAAAAACTTTCTTTCATAAACGTAAGTGCATGTCTATGAGGCGCCATAGAGCTTCACTTTTTGTGGAACAAAGTGTTTTCTACCTGGCAGACCTATTTAAAAAAAAAAAAAAAATCTTTAAATGGTTTACAAATGGAAAATGGAGTTTTTTTTTCAGACTTAAAATGTCATGATTTTTGCACATAAGCGACCCCCACCTCACAACCAACGTTCAAGTGATTCAAAATATATATATATTTATATATATATTGACTTTAAACCTCAGTACCAAATATAAACATACAGGTGTTTGTGTCAACGTAGGTCCCCGAAAACTGCTGAAAAAAATGGTATGTTTTTAGTAAGTGTGCATTAAATAAAAACAATGGCAAAGCATACCTGATAGTCGCCGAAGCACAACAGTGTTCTATAGATTAAGCTGATTACATATGCATAACCGAGTCAGTTTAAGCTTTATGATTATAAACATCATATATAGCCTGTAGGTCCAGTATTATGCAACAAGCATTACAGCACCAAACGTTTCATCATTTGGCAAAATTCAAGCTTTAAGTGAAAGTCAAATGCTCTTGTTTTATAATAAAGTGTTACTGTGACGCTGTGATTTGTATAAAGCTAGCAATAACATTTCCCCTCTTCTTTTTTTCTCTTTTTTTTTTTTAAATCAACCTTTTATCCCGACCCAAGCATCCCCGCTCTTCTGGTTTTAAGCGTTACTCAGTAGTTTTGCATTTCCTGCTCAATCTTGGTGTGCGGTCTGTTTGGTTTTCATATCACAGCCCTCTTAAATTAATCATAAATACGGCTGTCATATATTAGAGTCACAAAACAGATTATTTGGTTCCAAGATTTGTGCGTGGAAATAAAATTAAAAAGAAAACAAAAACAGAATCTATTTAGTAGGTCTAAACAGGATTTACAGAGACAAAAACTGCTCTTCTTCTGTGTACTTCTACAAGCACTACGCAACACATCTCAGACAGAAAGCAACAGCGTTTACTACGCCTCCGCTCCAAAACACAAACACAAATTATAGCATCTGATAAGACCATAATAACCTCTCTTCATAAATTAAATAATTAACAGTTCTTTTTCGATGATTGGCCTACCTCAACTCAAATATTACATCACCCAGCCCGACCCATGCCCGAAAAACAACAAAAAAATAAAAATACATCACCAAACCTGATTCATCGTCACTAGACTCGCTTGCTTGTGGGCACTGGACTCAGAGCTGGACATGTTTTAAGAATAAAACCTGTACATCTTGAAATCGCCGCTCTAACGAAGCGTTAAAACAAAAAAACAACAAATATTCGGTCATTTACTCGCACTATTAAGTAACCTTGAGGTTTGATAGCACTTTGGAGTTGATTGTTTACCAGCCAGTTTTTGTGTGTGTGTGTACATTTATATTAAACATCAACCTTTTGTTTCTCAAGCTTGTCTCAACTCTTCAGTCTCTGAGGCTGCGGTGCCCTCGCCGCAGTTTGATTGGTCGTTTTCTGTGGGCTCCTCGCCCTCTATGTCCTCCCCTTCCTCGCCGTCGAAGTCTTCGTCGCGAGGAAACTCCATGCCCTCCAGGCCCACCTGAGTGACCTGGTGAGAGTCGGCGCAGTCCGCACACACGCCGTAGCGCCGCGAGCCGTGGCGGATGCCGACGCTGGCGGCCAGCATGAAGATCTTCTTGCAGACCATGCACTTGTATTTCTTGTCTTTCTTGTGAACCTGAAAGGAGGAGGTTGAAGTCATTGTTTTCATCATATGAAATCATCAGGTATTTAAGCCTCCTAAAAATACATAATCCAGCCCTGCTCCCTTCTATGGGGTCATTTAGGTCAGAGGTAGCTCAGGTCTGCTGTGTCACAGGCCAAGCTCAGAAAATCATCTTCCTCTGAACCTCTGGAAAAGCACAAATATTTAAAGAACTAAAATCTAAAAGCTTTTATGAATTAAAGTCGGGAAAATCAGTTTTCACATTTGAATACTGAATGGAATAAAAAGTGTCCCAAAAAATCTGAAAAAGCAGAAGTGAAGCTGAAGATTCACTCCCATGAAAATGGTGTCACTTGTGGCATTTATCTCAACCTCCCAGATTTGAAAGTAAAATCACCCGCCTGGAAGTTCTAATTCAGCGTCTGACCATGCTCCTCGGGTAGTTGCTCACCTCCCTTCGCTGATGAGGAGACTAGAGTGCAAATGTGTGTGTTTGTGGCCCGAATAGCTTTTTGGACGCGATTCAGATGTGACCCACCCTGTGGATTAAAGCCACCCATGTAAAAATAGTCTGAGCTAGAAAGTGTCGATCCGTAATTGAAGAGAATGGAGAAACTGTCAGTAGTTTGACCAAAGACGACCTGATGGAAGTGTCCAAGCACAACTTGTGTACTCAAATGTTGTCCAAAGTTTATCCTTTGTTTTAGTTTATGCTGTTTGCAGTCGTCTCATGTTTTGTGCATCAGTTCCTTGCCAAGCTTTGTGGAAGTTGAAGAGTAAACTCTCTTTTTGCTCCATAAATTGCAAAAAGATCAATCTTTTTCACCAAATTAAATTTTTTCCTTCAATGTGTGAACAAAAAAGTCAAATATAGTGATTTTTGTTTGTATTCAAGTTCAATTTAACAACTAGAAAGCTTCTAGCAGAAACGGCGTTACTGTAAACATACAGAGAAACAATCGGAGCGCCAACAGCTCAGCAGCAAAAACAAACCCCAGCAAGTATTTACTTCATCTGCTTCTGGTTTCTCTGCTGGCCACTCAGACCGAGCAGCAAAACCTGCACTGGATTATTCTGTTTGCTGAAACAGACAGTGAAAAGCTGAGCTACAAAACAGGAGCCTTGATTACATTACATTCATTTCATTTGGAAAACAACAGCTTTTTTCTGTCTCTCAGTGGCAAAGTTTATATAATTTCCTAAGAGAATTTTTAAATTGTTTACTTGATTTCTTTTTATTTATCTAAAATTCATTTTAAAATATCGTTTACTACATATTGAACATTTGTGGGAATCAAGAATGCATTATTTTCAATGTTTTTTGCTTAATATTGTGTATTGTTTTCAGTGGCTTACAGGTTAAAGACCCACTCCAATGAAAATGGTGTTTTTAACGTGTTCTTGTGGCATTCTCCACTTTGCAGACAAATAGATCCATTATCGTCTTCATTTTCCTCATCTGATCTGCCATCTGGATCAAAACTGTACGGCTGCATAGCTACGATACTGCGCTCTGTTTTTTGCTGCTCTAATGTTAGCTTGGGGTTGTTAGAAGCTTTAAGGAGAGAGTGTAAACAAAAGGCATGCTGGGATATCAACGTTGGGCTACTTCTGCGCATAGAACCCAGAGGAGAATTTCTAATGACCTCCTGCTAGTCTATAGAAAATGTCTTTAAAAAAACAGCACAGATTTTGGCTAAAAACTTCCTAATCAAAATTACAATAGAAAAAAAACTCCACAGCAGTCACAAATTTACAGTTTTAAAAAAAACATATGTGTGGACTTACCAAGGAATGTCTCTTTACGTGCTCGCGGCGAGTGAACAGCTTCCCACAGATGTCACAGCTGAAGGAACGCACTCCTGAGTGGATGATCAGGTGTCTCTTGAGCGTGCGCCGGTGCTTGGCAATGTAGTTACACTGGGGGCACTTTAGCTTATTGAGGGTTAAATGCGACGACTCACCTGGGAAAAGAAACAAAGACGCAGAGAAAAGGATCAGAGGAGCGACTTTCATCATAATCCTCAGATCATTTCTCTTTTAAAGATCCACAAAGAGACCATAAAGTAACCTTAAAGATGTTTTATTGACCAGCAAAATGACTCATATAAATATATAAACATGAGATCTTCCACAGGACAGCTGAACTCACAAATAACTGCATCGATTTTAAACGCGTTCCTGCCCGACTGCTAATCTTCCACACAAAGCCAGCAGGATGACGGAGCCCATCCCTTTGTTTAAGCCAAGGAGAACAACAAATGCGTCGTCAAGGTGGGTTGTTATGAGGGGGAACTGGGGGGGTAGGGACGGCTGATAAGAAGCAGGTCACCTGCATGTTCAGTTCACATGTGTGTTTTAAACACACAGCCCAGAGGGCGGATGCAACAACAGTTAAGGATTTTTATTTTAGTCACAAGCAGAGACAAAAAGATCAACAATAAACTGGTGTTTGTAGAAGTTAAAATCTCTTTTTTTTATTAAAGAGATGAGAAAGTTTGGTGTTTTTATCCTTTTTTGAGTGAAGGAGACTTAAATCCTCCCTGAACTCTGCTGCCATTTTTAGCTGCAGCTCCACCCTTTCAGCTCATTTCAGATTCCCTACATCAGCAGTTGGGCTCAGAACATGAAAACACCAGACGCAGAAACACTGACTCACGTTGTTTTGATGGCTAAATTATAAAAAGGTGAAAAATTCAGATACGTAATAAATATATTTAAATAGAGTGTTCTGTAAATTACTGCAGTTGATCAACCCTAAAAATAATTTTATGCACAAACTTCAAACTGCATCAGGGCTTTTAGTTTATTCTATACAATATTTTGAGGATGAAGTTTTTAAATGCCTAAATTAAAACAAAATCAGGGCTTTGTTTACTATGCAAAATAGCAGTCTAACATTTTTGCTGCTTGTTTGTTCCCTTTGCTATTTCCTGACTAAATGACTGGTTACACAGCTTTAACGCCGCCATGCCCTCCAACAACATTTAAAGCATGTTTAGACTGTGGAGAAGTCATGAAGTGTTTTACCAATTTCTCTCTGAAAATGTTGTGTTTGCGGCAGATCCAGATCTTTGGTATTTTAATAAACAGGTTTTGCTTTTCTCTATATTCAGATTTTTAGTCATCCTGGAGGAAATACCAATGAAGTCTAAAGAACAAATATGGAAATATGAAATGATGCTGTTCCCCAACACTACTCATCCATTAGGGAGGGTCATGGTGGAAATTGAGGAGTTGAACCAACATAGCTACGTTGATGCATGTGGATAATACATGTTTAGAGTTGTGTGCTGATTATACGTACATTGTGAACAAATTAAAATGCATTTTCTTTGTTTCTTTTTTTAAGGGTAGAGCCACATTACCAGGTTTGAGCTCCATCAATTGCTGACTCAACCTACTCACTTTATCGTGTCAAAAATGTCTTCTCTGTGAACTGAAGGTGGCGTGAGTGAGCGACATTTCTGTGATTTGCTTGCAAATATTAACCTTTAGTTCACGGAGATCACATTAACATAAAAAAAGCAAAGAAAAATAACTATAGATCTTATACCATGCAAAAAAATACTTTTAAGTGTATTATACTGTTCATTCTTCACTATAAACAATCCCAAAGAGGTATTTTGATCCATTCACGCATATCTGAGTATTCCTCTAAGTACCAGCCCCACCCAAGCAACAAAAACCAGCGGGTCCTCACGAGCTGATGTCACATAGAGAAAACAGACCCATTTTAGGAATAGTCTGGACAGCCAGAACTCCCCCCAGACTAACACGCACTTCCTCCAAGTAGCTAGCGGTATTCAGCCGCTAGCCCCGGCCATCGCTACACTGGTTGCAGCGATGGCCGGGGCTACTAAAGGCAGATTTACAGTATGGACATCCATCTTTGCAAAAAGTTCGGATGTTGTTTGTTTTCGTGGGAGAAACGCAGACACAATGCCAAGTCGGCTCCAGGATGACACAATGAAATGGGCGGCACCCACAAAGCAGCGAAAGGTGGAGTCTCACAGATCAAGGTGTCCTACTTCCGGGTAGGAAGAAAAACTCATGAAAATAACTTTTATTTCATAAATAATTTGTTCTTTAGTGTGCCAAAGGTAATATGTAATCATATATATGGATATAGCTTACTCTGAAAGACTTAAAAGCATGGTGAGGGCCCTTTAAACAAACAAACAATAGCATAGCCTAAATGTGATTTGATAATGTTTTAAAATCCAGAAAAGTAAAATAGCAATCCCAATAATCAATGAAGCAGATTAAACGCAGTATTCACAATGAATGCAGAAAACATTTCAGAAAATCTGAATAATTTAAAACTATGATTTTGTCTTATGTTAAATTAACTTTAAGGTTATTTGTTATTTTGTGTGTCCTGCTTTACAAAAAACTGTTTAATTTGCACTAGAGTGCATAATCTGTTTTGCTTGGTGGTAAAAAACTCAAACTCTGCTGTGGACCAAACCCAAAACGTGCTTCTTAGTTGACTTGTTCACAAACCCTCTAGTGTTCCTGCAGCAGTGAGAGAAGCCAGACTATGGAACAAACGGAAGAGCATAGATGATGCAAGAATTGTAGTTTCTGGGCAAAAACAACAAAAAAAAAGGCCATAGAGTAGAAAAATAAATGATCAGCTGCTCTGCCTCTGTGATCAGAAGGTTTGGAAGGTCATTCTTGATTGTATGATGAGCAAAACTAAACTAAGGTTTTTCACATTTCTCACCCACTCAAACAAAAGCTACCGGACTCTCCTGGTGTAGATAAACACCATGGTTACTTGCTTGATTATATGCTAGCTTATTAAGGACCCTCTCTGATCAAAATTGTGTTTTTAACATATTCTAGTGGCCTTTTTCTGATGTTGGAGGACATATGTAAAGAAAATTCTGTTTCAAATTGCTTGCATTTCTTTTATTAAACTGTGAATCAGGAGCCAATGTAAAAATGCTGTTTGAAAAAGAGCATATATGTGACGTAAAAAATATGCTGGGTGGGCCACAAGCTCTGGGCAATGAGCTCTTAACAACAGAGAAGGGAAAGGGGGGTGGGGTTGCTCCATGCCAAGGGCCCGCCCACAACACAGAGGTGAATTTCTAATGAGCTACTGCAAACACTGTCCTAGAAAACAATTTTATCTAAAAACAGGATAATTATAATTAAAAAAAAAAACACTAACTTTGAACACACACTTTGAAGATGGTTGGGTAAATAAACTGTCCTTATACAGATACAAACTACAAGAAAACAGGACTCTTAACTCAACTACACTGTACTGTAGTCATGTGTACACTAGAGTGGCTTCTTACCATTTTCCCAGGACTCTTGCTTGAAGTCTTGGATGATGCTATACTGGATCTTATTGGCCAGTTCTGGGAAATGGGGGAGGGGACAAGGGGAGGAAGAAAGAGAGATGACAGGTGGTTGAGAGCCTGGGGGGAGCACACCTTACAATACCTTTTGTACACAAACTAACCACCCCCACAGGAAAACAATGGGTGCTTCCATGAGCGGAGCAGGCAAACACACAGACACACGGTGACCTTCTTAATGCAAAGCAGTGTCCTCAACAAACCATAGCAACAAGCTAACTAGATTTACAGCAGGGAAAAGGTTAATGAGAGATGGCGCTGAGCCCTCGCACCAGCTCATCTTACACTCAACTTTTGTAAGCACCTGTGTGTGTTTGAATATACTCGTCCTAAAGCACCAGGGCTTACAGCCCATTAAAGACACACCCCTGTGTCAGGTTGTGTTGAGAGTGTGTATGTGTGTGCTTGCTCTCCCTGGGTCAATATTTGGAATAGTGAGAACAGCACCAGTGCTTTAGAGTGGATTAAGTACTATAGGGACTGCCCCTAGCAGCTTTGACAATCCCAAGGATTGGACATTTGTGTAAAGGCGTGTTTGTGTTTACTCCAGAGAATAGGTCGTATGAAAATGCATTTCAGACGCTCTGCATGCATTAATACTGTAATGTTAGGAGAGGATCTGGGAATGTGATAGAAGGGAGTATTGGTGGTGGGTTCAGCTCAGGAAAGGCAGAAGGTAATGATAGGAACAAGATCTTCAAGATGTTTTCACTTTTTGATTTAGGATGTATTCAGACTGGGAGAATGATTTGTTCCGGATCGTCCCAAACCTTGGGTTTGGTCTGTATTCAGACTGCAGTCAGGCAGACGATCATTTTCCAGACCAAAGTTTGTAAACAAAACCATATGACTGGAGATTTCTTCAGTCATTGGCCAGCAGTTACGGGGGCAGGTCAAAACAACAAGAGAAAGATGGAGGTGCTGCGTTTTGTCAATTCTTGCCAGGATTGTTCACTTTTTCAAACTTTTTATTTCACCGACTAATTTTGAACATCTGTATGAAAGTCAGGTTCAACACTTTTTACTGCTGCTTTGGTACGACAGAGGCATACTGCAAGGTGGTTACTGGAGACGCTACGAGGTACGGTGATTAGTGTTTATTAAATACAAATTGTTGGGGGAAAAAGTGTGAGAAGCAATGTTAAAAGTTGTTTTAATGAGCCTGCATTCATCCAACCACATTTTAATGAGCTGCTGTTGCTGCTCAACGTTTATCCGCTAATGAACGGCTACAGAGGACGTTTTGGTTCAGTTCTTCCCAGCATGGACCGTATTCAGACAGAAGAATCCCAAAGCGGATCGAAGTTCAGTCCAATTGGAAACGAACAGAGACCACCTGGAAGATTGGTCAGACAGCGGTTCCTAGTCCAGGCCCAGGGTTCGCTTGTGCAAATTCAGTCTGGATTATTGGGGGAAACAAACTCTGGTTCACTTAAAGCGGACCAAATGTGTCCAGTCTGAATACACCCTTATTTTATTTTATTAAAATGACAATGAAACCCTCTTTTTTAACTTTTTGTATGTCAGAAAAAATTATTTTGATTTTATTGAAATTTTTTTATGAGATACCCAAAAAGTCGGGTAGATCTAGGCAAGGCAAGTTTATTTGTGTAGCACATTTCATGTACAGAGACAATTCAAAGTGCTTTACATGAAACATTAAAAGAAACAATCAAAACAAAGAGTAAAGGTGTGATCATTTAAATAAAATTAAATGCAATTTAATTAACTTTATCTTACAGGATTTTACAAAGCTTAAAAAAAGAGCTAAAGGGTCTCCATCTTATTTACTTTTGAATAAACATGGTTTTAAAAAGAATATAAATTTGTTACATTTAAAGAGTTTGTTCAGATGAAGAGGATCATTAACTCGCTCAAAGTGAGTTAAAGAAATCGGGACACCGACTGCCAAAGTGAATTTTAAAGGATAAAACAGAAAAAATGTAAATTATATTTCAACCAAAAACGTAATTTTTCCACATACAAGCATGATCAAGAAATTCTGGGATCAATTTGTCTGTGGATTCACTAACAATCAACAAACCTCTTTTTTACTTGAAACAATATTTCAGTAAAGCAAAACTGCAGAGCAAGTCCCAACAAATTAGTCCTTTCTGCGACACGAGGCTGATCGCAGCTCGACAGACCAGGCACCCTGTGGGTAATGCTGTCACAAAGTGAAGGCCTTCTCCAGTAACTTTGTCCATAAAAGGCTTGGGACAATTGGGTTGAAAAATTGCATTAGGTGGGTTTCAGCTACAGTAAAACAGGAGACACTGCAGTAACACACTCAACCAACATGTCTTAATGCACATGTTGTACTTACAGGTTTTATGAGGTGCTGGCAATTGACACTGTTGACTAGATTTTCTATAAAATTAAAAAAAAAATCTTATTGTGTCTGACCTAAATGGCAGATATTTAGTGCAAACAATTGTAAGGTTGGAAAAGGTTAACACATCACATGAGATCCTATGTTGCCTTTTTTCTTAAAATGAAAGTGGTGTTTAAAGTATGTTTCTAAGTGCCCATACTTTTGTCTATTTTTGGACATTTTTCTTGATCTTTTTCCTGACTGTCAAGAATCAAGTGCCATGTCTGTTTTTTCTGGTAAATTTGAATGACTGTGCAGTAAAGCAGGGTAAACCCGGTAAAACAGGTTCTTTACAATGGAAATGAATGAAAAGTGAAAGTGTTCCAGACTGAAATGTGGATGTTGAATCAGGTGAATATGGGCTTGCCTGCTCTGAAGACTTAAAACTAAAAAATCTAATTTGTACCAATGAATACACAAATATCCTCACAAATTTACTTAAAGCAAACTTGTCATTTTGTAAATATTTTTTGGGAGAAAATGTTCCAAATAACAGCAACACTAAGCTAAACAAAATGATGAAGACAAAGATTTTGTAAGACTTGAAAACAAACTCTTAAGAGCGTGTCTCTCTGGGCTATTTCCACACACTGAATCACTTTGTGCACACATTAAAACAACCTTAGGAGGAGTTAGAGGCACTAAGAGCATTCAAGTGCATTTAGGGAGGCCTGGTGAAGAAAAAAAAAACTGTTTCCACTGCTTCCTTCATTATCGGACATGCGGGAAAGAGCTTCTCTCTGGCAGGCCAAAAAGTAGTTCTCCATTTCTACACAACCCTCCATGCTACACTTACCCCCTCCCCTTATCCAAACCACTTCATATAAAATGTGTTATAATTATGGTTGCATGGAGTGCCATGGGTAATGGAACCAGCAGAAGGAGTGGAGATTATGAAGGGGCAGAGCAATGAATGCAGATAGGGTGTGATGGATAGAGCAATGGGTAGATTATCAGATAGAGTGAAGGAATCAAAGTGTAAACAGAGAAACACTAAAAAGGACAGCACAGTTTTATCTCAGAAAAAGAAATAAAAGAAGATTAAACAACTGACTGGACATGCCAAAGCACCAAAAAGGTCAAAGAGTTCCGTTTTTTAACCAGCGTTTAAAAAAATGTTTAAACCTCTTAAAAACTATAACTTTTTAAAAAAGATTTTCAAGAAAACTGTGTCTTTACAGAATGCTCTTAATACAGAACGTTCTTTCAGAAATGTTGCAACACATCTCTTTCAGCCCCACAGCTCTTATCTCTCCAAGTAGGCGTCAACCTTTCTTAACTTTGGGGTAATTAGTGAAGATCAGGGCTTGGGGCAGCTTGCTTCTTGACTTTGGATGGCAGTTGGATGATAAATGCCCCTTCAGCCCTGTTTTATCCCTCCAGATTACATTTTTTGTTAAAGAAAAACGCTTCACTGTATGGAGCAATATTCTGTTAATCAAATGGATGAAGTAAAGTAAAAATCGAAATTTAACATATAATATTTAACTGTGGCCAAGCTTGGATATCTTTCAAATAACCACAAGTGAGAACAGTCATGGTTCTAACTTAATTAATGATTAGGAAACTTGTCTCTGGATCTATTTGATTATTAGCAAGTGTTCAGATGCAAAAAACTATAAATCTTTCCTGACAAAATGGAAACACTGTAGTCAAATCAAACACAGTTTAGAGGTGCTCAAAATAAAAACACTGAGCCGCAGTTAATACTTAAGCTAGGACTGTGAAGGTTGTGCAGTGTGGTCAATGATTTCTGCAACTGCGTATTTTGCACAAACTGCTTTGGGGGGCCAGAGTAATACTAATACAGAGGAATATTCTTGATCACACCATGTAGTTTATTTGACTGTTTCTTTATAAATATCACAACAGATGGATCAATTTAAACTTCCTTAACCTTTTATATGGAAACACAACCTCAGATCAGGTGACTCCTGTACATACGATTTTTTAATGTAACATTGGTAATTTGGACAAAATTGTTGGAACTTCTTTAAATGTATCCTTTAAAAATGACTTTTTTGGTCAAATCTTTAATATAAATTAGAGACTTAAAGCTAAAACATTTAGTGCATTAAACTTTTCATCTATACAAACAATAATTAGAGTATTATTTCATTTACTTTTTTAAACAGAAAAGATACACTAGTTATACATGGCAAAAAAGGAACCTTTTTTTTTTTTTAGAGAGAAACTATGAAAGATTCCATAAATAAGTTCATAGTGTGTTCCTACAGGATAATGGGTACCGTAATCAAAATGATACTAACCCTTCTTTGACCCTAGTCATTGTTAAGCTTTTTGCATGAGAGGCTTATGTGCTAGAGGCTACTTTGACATACAAAGCATGTTAAGCTAAATGTCCAGCAAAGAGACCCAGCCCTTCAAGTGTATGATGTTGAAAAACATGTCTTTTATTGATCATGTTAAATTTTAGAGTCAAATGATAACTCAACTGTCAAAGACTGAAAAAAAACCCCAGCACAATTAATTTTCACATCCAATAAGAATGAGTCAAGTAATGTAAGATGTATTTATCAGATAGACTATCAAACACAAACGGTAAAAGTTAAAATGTTTGTCTTACCAGCGTTTTCTGAGAGGGACGAGAAGTCCTCACTGAGAAGAGACGCTGACGGCTGGATGAACATCCCTTCATCAAATCCTTCTTCTGGCTCTGGTGGGAAGTTGTACACAAAACGCCGTGTAGTGGTCTGCTTTTTTCTTCGCCCACTTCCAGCTGCAGCATCCGGTGCCTCCCGCTTTATTGCTGCGGCAGCGGCTGTGGCTGGTTCGTTCCAGACGAAAACCTGCGACTGGCCACTCGCAGCCCGAGTTTCATTGGTCTCTGCTGAATCAAACCAGTTGTTGTAGTGGTGGGTCCAGTTCCCAGAGGCTCCGTGGGTCACCAGGGCACAGCCCTCGCCACTAGCCATCCCCACCTCTACGTCACTGGTCTCTTCCTTCACCGTGCCATTTTCTTCATTCTCTTCCATTCCCTGATTGCTGCTGGCCTTGATGGATAGCTTTGACAGGATGCTCGTAGCCCAGAAGTTGATCGGTTTCCGGTCCAGCCCTTTATGTCTCTCTTTGGCCACCGTTTGCCTCTTGTTGTAATCCACCACCACCGTATCAGGCGCCTCCTGCTTAATGCTGATATTCAAAGCATCGTTAATGAAAGCCCTACATGACTGTACGACATCCGTCATTTGGAGGTAACTAGCAACAGACATCACTTCGATGGCATTTTGGCTTGTGAGCAGCAAATTCCCGGAGTAAAGAAAGTCGAGGATAACTGAGAAACCTTGCACAGCAGCAACATCAAGGTGTGTTACAGTGGCTTGATCCTGGGCCTCGCTCTTAGTTAGACAGTAGAGGGTTTTGAAGTAGCCGCTACCTGCTACCAGGATGTTCTTGTGTGCACGGAACACCTGGCCTGAGACAACTATGTTCACATCACAGAGAATGCCGCTTTTCCGTTGCTTGTCCAACTCCTGTAGAAGCTGGTAGCAGTAGGAGTTTTCGTTGGGCTTGTTGCGATAGTCTTCTGAGCAGTTAGTGGAGAGGCAGGTGTTGTCTGATGGCCTCGCGGTCTCCTTTTAGAAGAAATAAAAAGAAAAAAAACATACAGAATTATTAATTTGAAAAAAATAAATACATAAATAAAAAGTAGTCAGTTAACAGAAGGTTCTCCTCCTCTGTACATTTTGCATTTGCAACAAACCGGCCCCCTCCCCCTCCAATACTTCGTGTATGACACCAGCGCCCCTGTTTAAGAGGTAAAACCAGTTCAACAAGTTTCTAGTAAAATAGGACTGAAACAAGGCAACTGAAGAGACGTTAACCTCTCAACTCCCAATGATAGAAAGCAATTGTAGATGCTATTTAGTTTTTAACTGGAAATAATTTTTTTTTTTAATTCCCCTTTAAAATTTTAAAAATTGCCCAAATACATTTTTTTAGGCTTTGAAACATAATGTAATCAAATTACAAAATCTCATAAAACAGCTGGAATATAAAGAACATACACCAATTAAATGTCAACATAAATATAGTTTGAATGAGTATAAACACTAATTATACTATGGTTTGGGTGAATACTCATTTCTGATTGAATGAAAGGTTTCCAATAAAAAGTAATACCTACAAAACACGTTCCAATGAAATGGTATGAATGTTCTGTATCTCATAAAAGCGCAACGACGCGTCAACATTCATTTGTTTCTGATCGTGGACAACTTTTTGGTCATTACCGATAACACATTATTTTACGAAAGTTTTTAATCATAAATATAGTTTGTGGGGTGGGGGGTGGGGGATCGCTAGATACGAGGTAGGGACAGTGGGAACCTCGTTCATCCATTCATGTGTGTCACTAATTAGATGACAAAGTATTTGGCTACCTTAAGAGAGTCATAGTCAAAGTGTTCTTTCACTAAACATTTAGATGGATTGCTAATGCTTCTTCTTCTTGGTTAGGATGGACAGTAGTTGGAAGACTAATGCAAATAATACCTATTTCTGTTACACTTCTTGGATATAAAATTAATTTGCTTGTAAAAAAACAAAACAAAACACTCCTGTATAAAAAGATCTGAAATAAAAACATTGACTGTATATGAGATCTGGAAGGAACCTATAGAAAATGATTTGTTTCTGGCTCTAGCAATATGAAGTCAATTCAGTCACCATTTTTTCACAATACAGATATCGCCATGTTGGAACCAGATGTCAGTAAGGAGTGATTGGCCCAAGTTGGCTTGAGTCATAATTTCTATGGCAATTCTATCCCCAAACAGGAGTGAGCTTGTCGGAAGACCACACCCCTACCACTTGAAAGCGGGCTGCACAAAGTCTGTCAAATGCTTCAAACAGTTGATGTGACACCATATACTTTTGAGGCATCTGATTGGTCAGTTTATAACTTAAATAACTTGAACTACAGAAAAAGAGAAAAAATAGGATTACCAGGACCATGTTAAAAACTAGTGGTAGAGTAAGAATTGTAAATATAGGTGATTGAGTAATAGTCGTTGATTTCTCAATAGAAGCCTATTAGATTTTGGCTTCTCGGATCCAGTGGGTACTTCCTATTTGGGGATCACTCAGTCCAGTTTTCATATACAGATAATGACTAAAGCAATATATTAACGGCAGGGATATAGGAGAGCTGACCACTGTACAAGCAAGGATGCTACGTGGCTATAAAGCAGGAAAATGAGCTAAAGCCATGTAACCCTTGTGCTATTCTAAGCATGTTTACATTAAAAGTGGGGTCATCTAGACCCCATAAGACAGCTTGCTGAACTTTTTTTTCCAAGGATTTTTTATCTTTACTGGTGCCTGTAGCAGACATTAAATCCTGTCCACATTTGTCAAGAGAGGGATCGCACACAATGTTCCCTCTAATTTTTTGTGCATCTGAGCAAACACAGAAACTCACTGAGCGCTCCTTCGACCGCAGTGAGCAACAATGAGGGTTCACTCTGTATTCACGTCTATATTTCAACTGTCTGAAATCTCTTATCTTAACAAGTCATGTAGCTTATTAAAAGAATGAAACTAATAAATGTCCATCAAATTGTGTTCAATGTGAGTGATTTGCAACAATTACAATGAGAAACATTCAGGAAGCGGGTCCTGCTGTCTGGGAATACATTCAAACTCCACTTTAATTGTTTAGGACTTTTCCTGCTACAAAGAATCTTGAAGTGCTTTCCATAATAAATAAAAGAAAGATACAAATAGTAGTTAAAATAGCAAACATACTGTAGCGTCCGTCAGGACGCAATGAAGAGGCGGAGGCGACCGTTTCCAACCGCGAAGCTTGTAATAAACTTGTAAGCGGTTACTGTCGGCCGTAACCACGCCGAATACAACACAAACGATAAAGTGCTCTCATTGGCTCGTTCCTCATTACATTCCTTCATGCTCCCACAACCCTTCTTATATTCTCCTGCTCCTCCGCCCACCCCCACACTCATCCAATCACACTGGAGCAACAATGCAACACAGAACACATTAACAGAGCATTTTGTCAAGAGTTAACGCGCGATTAATTGCAAATTATTATGTGGAATTTTTTAAGGAAAAAAATGTGTGCTTCATGGAATTTAGCATTTCTACATTAATTATGAAAACAAGAATGACAAAATTTATAGTTTTCATCAGAAATACTTTATTTTGTAACAATGTATTGAGATAAACTTTCTTAACAATAAAAGGCTGTAACATAAAATGCCTACCAAAAGCCCAAGTGCAAGTGAAGGGCATTTTAAATTCTAAACTTCAATCAACGTTCAGTAAAATAAAATAAAAAACATCAAAAATAACATTTCCATAACACTTTCATGTTCATTTTTTGTCAGGACCAAATCTTTTCCTCCTCTGCTTCTGCTGAACAATAAATGAAATAGAGATTTATCATTTTTAATGAACTTTTGTTTTTTAGAACATTAAAGACTGAGAAAAGCGGGATACTCTGTGGATAGTTTGACAGTCCAACACGGTCGTAGTAAAATGCGTACATATTCCATAACTTTGCACTCATTCTGTTAGCCTACTGCCGCCGTGTTCTCTGGCTGCAGCTCAGCGGAGTTCACGTGATGAATATGCCGGCAGACAGACCGCTATGCTGGGGCTGGATCACGCTTAAACCTCCAGAACATTTAAAACGTCCCCCGGTGCGCTTGCTGTTCGGAACGTCGGGGGTCCGCAGCTCTCGGGACGCGGCGCCGGACGCGAGCCGGTACCACAAGACGTGGTACTGAACGCGAACTGGAGCCGGGTTAGAGTGGAGAAGCTCTCCAGGTCCTAGCGCCGGGCCGGTTCTAGCTAGCAGCTCGGTGGTTGGAGACCCGCCGCCGCCGGTGATCTAGTGAGAGCAGCCGGTGAGAGAGGAGCGGGACGCCCGCGCGCGCGGAATGGAAAGGCACTATGAGAAAGTCCGCGATTAATGCGTCAAAAAAATTGTCGGCATCAAGCACATGTCAGATTAATGCGTTTTACAGCCCTACTTATATGATAATTTTATTTAAAGTTTAGAATAAATTTTATTTTGTGCGCAGAATAGATTTGCTGTGCGCAACGGGCGTGGGAGCAGTGCGCAATTGCGCACGTGCGCAGCTTAGAGGGAACATTGTTCGCACATCAATATAAGGGTGGGGTCATCTGGTCCCCATAAGAGAACACAAGGGTTAATATGCTCCTCGGGAGGATAACAAACAAACATGTATGTTTAGCATCATAACATACACAGTGTATTTATTTCTACATGAAAGTTTAAAACAAAAAAGAAAAAAAATTGAAGGCCTTCAATTTAAAAAGAAGTATAATTTTATGCATGCATTTGTCCACAATGCATGTTCACAAGCAGAAAATACATCTCTGGCTCATTTTTGAATTGCAGAGCAGATGTGCTAATCCAGAATAATTCACATTGCTCAAGCCCTGCATTTTTGCCCCCGCCCACCATCATCTCTTCTCCACACACGCCTAATGTGTGCACACACACACACACACAGAAACTAGGCAGCCTTCACATACACATACAGCTGGGGTTTCAGCTCAAGTACTTCAGATTAAATTCATTTCCCTGTGGTCCCCAACCAGCCCCCACCCACCATCCCTGCTCCCTCCACACTACAGCTCTTGTCCAGGGTAGCCTGGTTACAGAGGATGGTATAGGGGCGCTTATCATCCTTCGCTCCAGCTGGGAGGGGGGGGCAGAGAGAAAGACGGAGAGATAGGATGAAACAAATGAGAAACAGAAAGAGGGTTAGCTTGAGTGGGGGGTGGATGTGGCTTTGCAAATGGCAATAAAAACCAACGATGAAAGACTGAAAATATTAAAGGATAACACAGCTACAATGTAGAGATCTACAGAGAAAATGGAGTACGAGGAAAAACAAGATGACCATGGACAGAAGCACAGCTTGATAACTACTATAAGAAAACGAACTAAACTAAAAACCTTGAGAAACAGAGCAGAGGAGGAAAAAGTGGAGCAGAAAGGGAAAGAAAGACAAGTGTTATGGAGAAGTAGTTGTTGGGTCACCCCATTTTACTCTCCACAATAGCCCATGTTCTCCCCGAGGCTTATTGCCCACTCAATGTGGACCATTGTATACGGCTCGGCACTCACTCTTCTTGTGCAGCAGTTTCCACTTGCAAACACAGAAAGGAGCAATGGTAAATAAGGGTGAGGGGGTAAAATATTTCACATCAACACCTCTGGAAGGACATGATCATCATGCATTTCAGGAAGATGGAATATTTGGATGGAATGGAAGGATGAGAAAGGAGTCATCTAGATTGTGTGATGGCAGACCTGACTATCCAAATATAATTTCCCTTTTGACATGCTCCAAATGTTATTTTGAATTTTGAAATAAAAATCTCTCAAACCCTGCAGTTAAAAAAAGATGAAACCAAAAAACACCATAAACTCTCCTTTATTCTTTAATTATTAGCCTGTTTCTGAGCATCTTTGGTCAATAGGCACTAGTAAAACCTTCTAGCCTCTTTATATAGTTGCCCTAGAAATAGAAACAACCACACCGCCATTCTACCTGCAGCCCGTTGAGGGCTTTGTACTAAATTCTGAAAGAATTTGAGTTCATGTTGTTTTTGAAATGCAAGCAAATCTAAAATACAAGTGGACATTGCAAAATTTTATTGGTCTACTACTGGAAATTTGTAAAATTTTTAATTGCAATCTTAAAGCCGCTGCTTCCCACACCTTTTATTGCTGGAAAATCCTGTACATTTGGACCAATTTGGGTATGCCAGGTCAGTCTGGCATTGGATAAATTGCTCTATACTGGTCTGTCATCCCTTCTCCAGATGTGCCACGTATGAGCTCACAGCTTAGAGAATGAGCAGATCAACCCTGCACAGCAGATGCTGGAGGCAAAATCTGCCTGTGCCAAGAGAAAAACGCCGGGACCATTTCAACCTCCCCCTGGAGCGATGTGGCCAAGTTTTTAACTTTGTGTCTGGAATGGAATGAGTAGAAAAAAAAAATAAAGAGCCAAAAAGGGAAAGCTGAGGAAGAGCAATTCTTTGATCTGAGTCAGTCGTGGAAGCTTCAAAATCATATGCCAATGGCTGATGATTTACAGGTGTATTAAACAAATCAAGATGTTCAAATATTCTGATTTATCATTCCACTCCCGAGTACAGTCAAAATATACTTCATCTTAGATTAAAAAAAGGCTACTCATACAAAGTAGACCAAAAACCCAAACAAACCACACGCCCCAAGGCCAGCTGATGCATGACAAACATTCAGACACACTTGTAACATCATGTGATACAACTGCAGTTTAACTGCAACATAATGGGCCACTGGAGTTTACCTTTATCACACACACTTTTCCATCATTCCTTTCAACCCCAACAACTAAACCCAGTCCCATGACCAGCCCAGCCCTGAAGCTATCTTCTTCAGTTTTCCCCCTAAATCCACTGCATCCTTTCGTCAGCGCCCACCCGTCTCCTCAACCCATCTGTCCCCTGATGGTGGAACAATATTGCAGTGTGCATTTTGCCCAAGGTGTGGGAGGGCCGTTCTGAGCGTCTCTTAGACTCCCAACAATGCTAAAGAGCTGGGGGTGTTAGAAGAAGCGCTCTCAGAAGAATTCTCCCTCTGGCTTCTCCCCACCCATTCTCCTGACCTGTTGGACCCCAGTAAACATCCCATCTATTTGTAAGGCAAAACGCTGCAGTGAGTGAGCCCCCGACTCCATCGATCAGAAACTCCCATTTGAAGTGGTACATTATTTAAATTTCAACTACAGGAATTCAGATTAAATGTATTCAAATGTAATATATTACAAAACCTTTATTAGTACTTTTAAAGGATATTTTTAATGCTATAACTTTATTTCTGACCTTAATAGAACAAAGAATCATGGATTTTGAGAATGATTAAATTAAAAAAAATTGAAATATTGATGTTTAATTATAAAATAAAACTATTCTCACATATTTTTCATGTTATATGTGATAAGGAACCATGTAAAATAAGAACAAAATGTATGTTTTTAAAAATAAACTTTTAATGCTAATAAAGCCAGACCCCTTCAATTAAAGGTATTTGCTTCTACATCATTAAAATAATTTACTTGTGTTTACATTTAAGCTTAATAAAAATATTTAAGCTAATTATTTGATACCACAATGTATGAGTTTGAACATCCCACATCTATTTGTTGTCTCCATGGCCAGAAAATAGTACAGAAACGGAGCACAAGACAGCATCATTAAGGACAATGCCTCCCTTTTGTATCCACATTTACTATAGCTGCTTTGGTTTGCAGAGTAATTTGATCAGGTTTAACAAAAAAGCATATACAGGCCTCTGTAACATTAAGAATGAGTAAAGGTAAAGAAAAGTTTTATTCTCATGTGATAGTTTGTCATCAATGTCCAATCACCTTGTAGCATTAGTGGTTGTTTTAAAATTATTGTGGATTTTTTCAGTCTGGAAAAAATAATTTCTGAAATGCACCCAAATGTTTTTTTTTTCCAAAATGTATCTGTGAATTTGATTCACTAAACTTTTAGAACAGTTCTGGGGTTCTCATTGTGAGAGAAAAGACATCCTAAGTCTCTAATCTACTCCTGGCGCTCTCCTCGCCAATTAAGAGATGTACATGTTAGTGGATAACTTTAAGTAATTGTGATTAGTGGCCGCGGTTACAAAGGCAGGAACTAAATGTAGTAGTAAAATCCGCTTCGCTTACACATTAGACTCAAACAACTCGACTTCATTCTCCTGACAGCTGAGGCCATTGTCAAGAGTAACATCTAAGAAGATGAAGAAAAATTAAGTGAATAGTATAGTTCAATGCGGAGATAAGGAAATGCACAGAAAATTGCCTTACACAAAGCAAATTCTAGATATTTTTCTTAAATTGATCAGTCATTAATGTGGGAATGTACGTGATAAATATATTGATGTATGTGCTATCAATACATACTGACATCTACTATAAGCTGTGCAAAGTACTAATTTAAAAAAAATATGCCTTGAAATGTAAACAACAAATCCAACAAAACGGTTGACAGGTAGTGCTGTGCTTTATTACAGACATTTCATTCATTTATAGGTTGCCTCTGGGCATTCAAGTTGTGAGCTTCCAAGCAACATGATTTACTCCCCTGCTCAGCCTTGCAAGTGACACCCTGTATGGATTTTTGGGGGGTCATTCTAACACAATGCCTCTAATTTAGCTCCAAAGTATTGGAGGAAGAAATGCGCCAGAGGTCACCAGTGACTGCGAGGCCGTAGGGCTTCGACTGAGGCGGGGGGTTGGGTAGGGGTGCGGCTCCCCAAAGGCTGTCAGGGTCAAGCCCCAGCCAATATTTGACCTCTAAAACACTGGCCATTGGGACTGCTGCGGCAGAAATACGCGATATGGCTCTGTTAGCAATATTTTTTAGACGCATCATGACAATCAGCCTCCAGAGAAGCAGGTGTCTTAAAGGAGCAGTACTAATCGAGAGCACTTTTATTTGGTAGTTACTGACTAGTTAAATTAGTTTAAATCACCTGCCTTAGTAAAAGTCTAAATTTTGGTGTTCTGGACAAGCCAAGCTTCGCTCGAGACTTCCTGTACCATTGTGGTCCCGCAACAGACCATCTGCCTCCGGGTAGCCCGCAAAGCCACCGATGGCTAGCAAGCTAGGATAGCTGTTAGCTTAGGTTAGCTAGCTAAGGCTAACTAATTAGCTATGAGAAGGGATTGTGAAGCTTAGGTAAAAGCCTATTTTCGCCTTAGTTGAGATTTAAAAGTAAAAAAAAACATTAAAAGTAACCTTTTAAAAAAAGATGAGCGTGACATGGTAGTTGTTAAACAGGTATGACATGTTACATAGTTTGCAAACGAAAGCGAGCGGAGCTAACGTTACCTGTCTGGTGGGGTCATTTCTCCCGTGCTCGGAAGACAGGTGATGTCTCAGCAGCAAGGCCCGTTTATAGTTGCGAGTGCCTTTGACAAGCTCGTCGTTGTTTTTAGTGGCAATGTTGTGACACCAAGAACAGGACATAAGCCCCGTCTCCTGGCAAAATTTAAGCCATGGGAATTCGTGCAGCCACGAAGCATGAAATAGTGAAGGTTTCTGAAGCAGCATCTGCGGTTTCATCTCTACCCCCGATTTCCTGGAACCTGTCTCGTCTCCCTTCGCAACGCTCCCGAGCCCCTGGACGCCGCCGTTGTTGGTGGGACTTTCCCCCGGTGTCCAGCTACTCCCTTCCCTGGACCCGTTCTCTTCGTCGACCGAGTCGGCACGGTCCTCACTGGCCCCGGCTGGCCAGCTGCTCCCTTCCGGGTCCTCTTCTTCCTCGGGTTCCATGCTATCGCTGACAAACCCAGCGCCCTCCGCTCTCTTCTGAGACGGTCCACTGGCCCCCAAATCCCGGTCCTCCTCTGGATCCAGCCTATTCCCGTTAAAATGTCGGTCTTGACAGGCCGGGGCCTCCCAGTTATTACAATTCCCCCCACCGACACCACTGGAAGCTGTTAACCCAGCTAATCCGCCTCCTCGGAAAGCCAACGACCTGCGGTTTCTCTCACCGGACATTTTCCTGAATATATATTAGAATCTTCACTTTCTCAACGGGACTCCTCTCCGACAAAAACAGTATAGTTATAAACGATGTATCTTCCGACAGAGATGGACCGTCGTCGTACAGTTTCCCCGCTTGGCCCTACCGGTGAGAGTATGTAGGTTATGCGGAAATAAATAAAGCCTTTAAACGCATAATGAATTTCAGGGTTCTCGCTGCGTCCGCGCAGGCCCCGCAGAGGTCGAATGGCAACGACTTTCCTCCCCACAATGCACCTCGACTAGAGAAAGGGGGGGCTGGACGGGGAAGGGAGGGGGGCGGCTGTTAAAGGAAGATGGGGGTGCAGTCCGTCGATCTGCAAGGGGTCCTTTGTGTTTGAACGCTGCACCCATTTTCCGCATGCTTTTCATCTTTTGAGCTGTTCTTGTTTAGTCAGCTTGTAAATGTGTGCCCCACTTCAGACCTCGAGTTAAGCTTTGTTAACATCTTAATCATATGACACATCTACCGAAATTCATGCGCCGCAACTTTATTTTGTTCAGCAATAAATAATATAAACTTAACTGTACTGCATGTAAGAGCCAAATATATTAAAGAGACAATTTAGCTGAGTAAAGTGATAGAAATACTGTATACAAATATTTGTATTTATGACTTCTGCTAAAAGTATAACAATACAGGTGATATAATATCATACAAAAACAATTAATAACTAGATTTGCAATTCCTTGAAGAAATTGCGTCTGATTGCTGAAAGCAATAGCGCTTTGAAGCAT
>NC_050522.1:15637255-15660948 GCF_002922805.2 Oryzias melastigma | reverse complement strand
CATCATGTTTGAATTTACTTATTTGTAAACTTTAAGAAATATATTGAACATGTTTCCCCTGCTCCATGCCATTACCTCCAGCAGGGGGCACTCTTTTGTGAGATCTATCTATCTATCTATCTATCTATCTATCTATCTATCTATCTATCTATCTATCTATCTATCTATCTATCTATCTTCGCCTTGAAGAACTGTCAAAATTCTCAGCAAGGTTCCTAAATGGGTAAAACAACATCTCTTTATTTCTCAGGACTGTCTGTTCCAAACATAATGAGATATAAATATCAAAAAGAAACCTGTCTCCCGATGCCAAGAATACATAATTGGTATCTTATTTTTTTCATAATAGCTGTAAATATTTTGCAAGAAAATAAATTAAAACGACTTAATTTTACCTTTTGGATTTGTAACTTTGAAAAGGGAAAAATATAAGTTCACATAAATATGTATTTATATATAAAAGTAAAACAAAATATTTGATTTACCATTTGAGTCTAAAAAAGATATTTTTGTGTTTACCTATTTTTTTTATTTAAAAGTTTATAAATGTAAAAATTAAAACACTGCTTTAATATAAAACACAACCCACGAATAAAATGGAGTAGACATTTAATTGTCTAGCAAAAAAATGTATTTTGCTTACTTTATTTATTTATGTATTATTTATTTTTCAATGCAGAAGACGGTTTATTAAAGTCTGTTGTGCAGACATGACGTGTCCTTGATGTTCATCTGCGCCTTGTTGATAGTGTAAAAACTTGGGCCACGTGTTTGCCTGTGTTTACACTCCTGCGTGCTGACGTCACGAGGGGCCCCGCCCTGTACGGCCAGCTGCCTGGCAACATGAGGGGGAGAACAGGAAGATCTGCCGCAGCCAACTGAACAACTTGCACACCCAGGTCACAAAACTCACAGAAACCAGTGTCAGTCCCACAATGGAGGATGCAGAGAAAGGTAAATAATTGACTAAACTTTATTGAGGTGCTGTTCTTTTAACTGACATTTTGAAGCAACTGTATGTCACTTTGTAGCTAGCAAATTAGCTAACTTTGTGTTGAACTGAAGTTCGCATGTGGTTAAAAAAACGACTTTGACTTATTTAACTCAATTTTAAAAAGTTATACTTTATTGAAATACAATTTATCAACTTAAGAGAAAAGTGGAATCATATACATTCACTTGCGAAAAGAGTCTCGAAGTTAATATATCAAACAAAACACGGAAGTACAATATTAGTCAGCATATGTTCCAGCGTGAAACTAGTTGATCATCTACTTGAGTTAAAATAAACTAATATTTGATGTTAAAGATTAAATAAATACGTTGAAAGAAAAGCATACAATTTTGAAAATCACTTAACATTTGTCTGTTAGCTGTTGAAAACGTATATATATTTTTTCTAAATGGGCGCGTGAGCGTTTCACCTGCACGTTTTGGTGAGTTTTTAGTCCAGGCGAGTCACAAGGCCACTCCAGTACATGCCATTTTTAGACTATTCCCCTTTTAATCCAAGTGTTTTTGATTTATATAAATTTTAAGTCATTTTTTCCCGTTTATGATCCGTTTTATTGTTTATTTGATACAGTTATTAAATTAATATTAAGTTAAGGTGTAAGATTGCTGTGCATTTAAGTGTATTTCCTTTTTTTGCTCCATTCAGCTGCTTGTTTCTGTTTACCATTAAGTCATATGACAAATATTTTCTTACACAAGTGCATAAGAATGTGTTGTGCTACAAGAAAATTATTTTTTTTTAAGAACAAAGTTGATCATACAATTTATTTGAAGTTACTACATTACATAAAATACATATTTTCTTCATAAACTCTAAACTAATTGTTTTAATTCAAATCATGATGAAAAATATGATGCATTTACTTTTGACCTCTAATATATTGTAGCTTGTTAGTTTGGAGTTTTTCATTTAACAATGAAACACATTTTCATGAAAATCTTTGGTACATTAAGAAAAAATCCTAATTCTAAGAGTTATCTCGGTAGATTTGTTTACATCAAAATCCTATTAGAAATCAATTGAATATATTAGTTACTTCAATAAATAAGCAAATCTCCTGCCTTTAATGAGTTAAAATGAATATTTTAACTGTGGTTATGCATTTACGCCTTCTCTACAGGTGTGTTTTATCACCTGCAATCATTAGTTGTTTTACTTTCATTCATTTTTCAGTATTTTGAAGGAATCAACCCCACGTTGAAACTACAAATATCTCAAATTACACCATTTTGGAGTTTTCTTATTGGAAAATGAACCGGTTAATCTTCTTTAGGGCTGAGGTGTCTTTTATAGTTCTATTTTTCCCCTCATAATATTTGATAACGCATCAGAAATACTAAGCTGGGAGGAGAGCATGTTGATGTAACAGGAGAGGGGTCAGTGGAATTCTGACTTTGTTTTGCTTCTCAAAGCATTCTGTCCTCCTCTGATTGTGTGTGTACTAGATGACCTCTTTGATAAGACGGGCTACTTTTCGTGAGTGGGAATTACTCCATCTTTTACATAGTTGTTGTAGTTTCTTATTTTAGTTTCCAATTAGCAGGATATTGTGAATTTTATAAACCTCAAAACTTACGTCTCTGTACACTTATATTAATTCAGACAAATCTACTAAAACTAGATTGGTAAAATCCCATCTTTTTAAAAAAGAAATATCAAATTTTCTTCAGATTTTTTTCATGCTTTTTATTTCATGATGGAAGCAAATAGTTTGAGATTAAAGAAAAAAAAATCATGCATAACTTACTAGTTCATCTTGTTTTTCTTCCTTCTCATCTAATAAGACTGATTGTGACCACTGGCCCACAATTTTGCCTAATTAGATTTTCATGAAACACAATTGGCTGCTTTCAGCTTTGAGAGGAAGTCTCCCAGTGACGGCTCTCTCCCCACGCAAGGTACATTTGTTTGAGCAAGAAATGAGTTTAGCTAAACATAATCACTATTAAGATGTTTTTTTTAATGTATTAGTTTGTGGCATATTCTTAAGAGCGAGTATATTTGTAACCCTTGTGGTATCCTTGGCATGTTTCCATTAAAAATGGGGTCATCTGGAACCCATAAGAGACCACGAGGGATAAGGGAGTTGATTAAGTCATTTTGTCCATTTATCATCTGATATATTTTGATTAATTGTCTAAATTTGTATGTATTTAGTATTACAGGTGCACAAATTGAGTACTGAATTATCAATCCATCGATTATGGATAGCAGTGTAGCTATTGTAGGGTGGAGGCAGGCTCCACTTTTTGAGGTTATCAGCCCATTGAAGGGCCATGCACACACGTGAATCCACCCACTCCTAAGGGGCAGCCTAGAGTCACCAAGACACATATTTTTAGACTGTGGGAGGAAGCTGGAGTCCCCATTGAAACCCAGAGCATAGACTCCACACAGCCAGGATTCAAACGACACTGAGATGACACTGCCAACCACTGCACCTCAGTTCATTGCTCACTGAATCTTAAAGTGTAGCAGACATTAGCAAAATCTTAAAACAAATCTAAATGATGAGTTGATAGTTGTTTTAAACTTGTTTTTATGAATGCTTGTAGGCTATGAAAACTATCTTTTTCCATTAAATGTTAAGTGATTTGATCCACTCTGATAATCCTTTGATCCATTTTAAAATCATTCCGAGTGGTCTTTAAAATTTAATGATGCCATTATTTGATGCCATTTTTAAAAATATGTGGGTTTTTAGGACCTAGTTTCTGCAGAACGGCCGCTGTTCATTAGAAATTTACGTCTGAGTTGTGGGCGGAACTGTTGGTGCAGAGCAGCCCCGCGCCCTCTTCCCAACACCACAATTGTTGGGAATCTGTTGTAAGCTCTTACTCTAGCTTACAGCCCCTCACACCCTCAACATTCCTGTTGCAAGACGAAATACGAGCAATAACAAAGCTATCCATCTGAAAAGTTTGAGCCAGATGTCAGCTCTAACAAGGAAAAGAAAGACGCACGTGGATCTAGTCGTCCACAAATAGATTAATCAGAATGGAGTGGAGCAGGGAGCTTGTGGTCTGTTGATTTTAGCTTGTATGTCACAACTACAAGCTTTTTCCTGTTCCTGATTTACAACAATTTGAATAAAAAGAAAACTCAGAAATGCAATTTAGAGCTGAATTTTCCTCACACTTGTTCTTTGTCATCAAAAAAAAGGAAAAAAAAACATTAAACATAATGTAAATTTTCCAGGTTTACTGCATGTTAACATTTGAAATAAATCATACTTCTATTTATTTTGCATTTTGAGACATTTACTTGTTTAACACTACAGCTTTAACAAAACCCTGAATTTCACAGTATCTACAATAAAACATTTTCGTGCATATTTGATATAAAAAAAGAAGAATTCTATTCCAAATCTGAATTAAACAAACTTTATTTAATCCAGTTGCTCTCTGTACAGCTGGATGAAAAATCTTCCATGACCCTGTGAGATTTGGGCTTGCAGTGGTCTTCTCTGTCTGATGAAAGTATCCTCAAACATAACACCGCGCAGAGAAACTTCATTTCTCTCTGTTAGCTGCTCTGTAGTGCATAGAGTCTGGAAACATGAAAATAGTTCAATTCAGTATTCAGCTATTTTTCTTTTAATAGAGTCAAATGTGACTGTCATAACTCAACCCAAACCTTCTGTTCAGCCTCACCCCTCGATTCCAGAGAGACAGGAATTTCTGGCCTCGTTTTCTACGCCTCCCTATTGTTTTCTCCTCGCATAACTGAAGATCTGTTTTCCAGCCTTTTCTGTTTTGGAAAATGGGGGATTTTTCAGTTACTTCTGTTTTGAATTGTAACTTCATTTTAAGGTTTTATCATCGGGAACTGCAGGGTTTTTTTTATTTTACAACTGTACAAACAATATATTACAGTGGTTTTATTTTTTTTTTATTAGTTTCCATAATTTCAAACTATCAATATGGATCTTTCGTTCTTCATATGTGTACAAAAAAAGAGTTTTGCCAAGATTAGTACAAGAGTATGACAGAGTTTTAGGGCCAGTTTACAAACAAAAAAACATTTTTAATTGCGACGTTAAAGTTGTAAAATTACAAGAAAAAAGTTGTAACTGTTAAAATATGTGAATACAATCTTATTTTTATGACTTTGAAAGTCATAAGCTAAATTCATGTATTTTTTTTCTTGTAAATATGCTTGTTTTAGTTGTAAATATATTACTTTAAAGTCGCAAATTTACAAAAAAAATATGTAACTGTTAAATTATGAAAATAAAGTCGTATTTTTACGACTTTGAAAGTAATAGGCTAAATGTATGTATTTTGTTTCTGTAAATTTACGCATTTTAAAGACATTGTTTTTTAAGGGGTAAGATAACTTTAAAAAAGAAACATATTTCTGCTTGAATATTTTTGATTATTTACCTTCTTTCTTTCTAAAGTTTGCAACTTGCCTTTAAAGTTTCTGAAACTCTGTTGAGTTTGTGTTCACGTCATGGTGGCATCATCAGAAGTAACAACAGCCTTTATAGCAGCGCTGCAGTTTGGAGTGTGGGAAGCGTCCTTTGTGAGCGGCAGACGGCTGTACCCTTCATTAGTTGAATGTTGTAGCAGGCGTGGTCCTCCGAGACTCAAACCTGTTTCTGTTATTTTTGAGACCAAGTGTGGAGAAGTCTACACCTTTTTCAAAGTATCCAATCATTTTTTTGGGAGGTGTAGCCCTTGATTCTGACAAAATTTAAACCAAATGACCTTTTTAATTCAATAAACTCTAAATGATGGATTGATCCTAATTTTACATCAGGTAGTAAATCAACTGATTATATTTCATCATAGTATGGCTTAAAAAGCTTAAAAAAAACTGTTTTGCCAGCTGTTGCTCATCCATAAAACCAACATGTGGAGGGGAAACTTTGCCTGATGAGAGCGTTTGGACGGCTTGCTGTCTTCCTACCTGGAATCAGTCGCCTGTAGTGCTCCACATTATTGTAAATGTGAGGAAAATGCATCAAATTTTTAAATTTAATTTTTACAAACCACATATATTCATAGATACATGTATAAAAATGTGAAGATCAATCCTAATGTGCACAAAACTATAAATTGAGATTTAAATAAAGACTCTATGCTAAAAATGTGAGTTTTTTCTGATATAAGAATTTTAAAAGCATCATTAGAAGTACAAAACAATTTTTTTGTTACAATTTCTGTTAGAAACCCTAATATTTTCACACAATCTAAAGATCTTATATGCTTAAACTAAGTGAATGAAGTTCTCAATCATAGAATGTGATGATTATTGGGCTGAATCTTGTTTATTTAAAAGCTTTATTTAAATAAAAAGAAGAGTTACAAATCCAAAGTTGCTGTAGTGGCTGATTGAAAGCACAAACAGAAGGTTTTTTAAATAGCTGTGACTAATCCTCTGTTAAAAAATAAAATACTACATTTACTGACAAACAAAGTCAGTGTTATTTGCAGCCTTAAATGTGTAATTTATTATCAGATAACATCAACTGAAACTGTCAGAGGTGGTGGGGGGATTCAGTGTTTTTAAGACTAATTTGGCTATTTTAATGATCCCTTTAGTACATTATACAACTGTATATTAGTTAACTCGGTTTTAGTTTTGTCCATTTGGTTCTCCGACTCTATAAAAGTGAGTCACTTAAGTGATTCTAAGCCATTTCACTGACTGTAAAAATAGATCAAAAATAGATTAGAAAATGTAAAATGTAGTGAAATATTTCAGCAAATAAAATGTTAGAGAAAAGATCGCCGCAATTTCCTTACTAGCAAGGTTTGGATTGCTTCGAGGCAATAACAAATTAGCAATAAGAGAAAAACATTTGTTTGTGTCAGTATAATTTCTAAACTTTTCATTGGAACAAATATCGCATACTGCAAAAATAAAGTCCTAATTTAAGTTTTCAGTCTGGATAAAAGAGGCAGAAATGTGGACACCTATAATAAACTGTTTTATATTGGCTCCCTGTGCATTACTGCCAAAACAGAGCATCAATTCAATTTTAGTTTAAGAGTTTATAATATAATTCCAGAATAAATCAACTTAAACCTTAAATAACTTTCAATGTTTTACTCTGTAAAAATATATTTTGTCAAAATGATACAAGTTAGAAATAAGATAACTTTCAGCCATTAATAACAGTAAAATAAAACGATCTGGAGGGCCGGACTTTGACACTTTTAGGGCCTCCGTCGATATAAACTGATCAAAGGTGAAATTTAGTTTAATGAAACCATTATTTATTACATAGAAACGTAAAAATATAATTACTTTCCAAAGAAAAGTGAATCATGGATTTTTAGAATCTGTATTATTTTTTTGGTAAAGGTCTTTTTTTAAAAATTAATTAATTAATTAATTTTTTAAAACCCAGCCCTACTTATTTGTTCAGCCAGCAACAATAGAATTAGGTATTTAAAGTATGCTCTGGGGCTGCACGGTGGCGCAAGTGGTTAGCGCTCTTGCCTCACAGCGAGAAGGCCCCGGTTCGAATCCCGGCTGGGACCTTTCTGTGTGGAGTTTGCATGTTCTCCCCGTGCATGCGTGGGTTTTCACCGGGGACTCCGGCTTCCTCCCACCGTCCAAAAACATGCTTCGTAGGTTAATTGGCGACTCTGAATTGCCCCTAGGTGTGGATGTGAGAGTGGATGTGTGAGTGATTGAGGCCCTGCGACAGACTGGCGACCTGTCCAGGGTGTACCCCGCCTTCGCCCTTCAGTAGCCGGGATAGGCTCCGGCACCCCCGCGACCCCGAAAGGGAAGAAGCGGTTAAGAAGATGGATGGATGGATGGAAGTATGCTCTGCTGCTGCTGTTTTCTCAGCATGGCTGCTGTACTGCACTTGCTCTGCATTTCATCAGAATGAGAAAAAAAGTAAAATAATATGGTCCTTGCCATCAGTACCTGATGCTGCGGGCCATAAATAAATAAATCAGAATAAACAGTGTATGGTGCAGGTACTGATTAAAATGAAAGCCTTTTGGTTCGCACACAGACATCCAACTGTGAGAGCTAATGTGATGCATTATAGTGGGACTTCATTTAAATCTGTGTTCAGTGACACAGAGCATTCATTATGTCATCATTTGTGAAGTATTTGTTGGAGATTAGTATTGTTCCACATCAGGTTTATAATGTTTTATCAGAAAAAGCTGCAAACAGGCTGTCAAGTTAAAGTCAGAAAAATTAGTGCGGTAAAAGTGTTATAATTAGGTAGCAGCTAATGCTCATTTTATTTTTTTTTATTTATTCACATATTCGTATAAAAGCTAACATGAGAGGTTTCGAAAACAAATTTATTATTTTTTGATCTAACTTAAGTTCATTAAAGTGTTTATTGTCTTTGATATCTACACATTTTAAGTTTAATTTGAAGGTCAGTGGGTCATCTCATCTGTTTTACACACCAGCTGCTGTTGAAGTGTACTGCGTTTATAGCTTAAAGCTAGCTACCAGCTAGCATTGCTTAGCTCAGTAAAGACCCAGATGCAGCAGATCTGTTGTTCTGAAGGGTCTTCATGGGGCTTATAGGCTAGAATTGAAGTCTGCGCTTATTCCCAGTCATTTCCTCTGCAGAGAGTTTCGATTTCATCCACATGTGCAGCATCTGTGTTCCAACCTTCTTCTTTAGTGTTTTCCCATGATGCACATCTCCTGGGAAGTTTTGTGAACCCATGTCTCATGATTCTTGTTCTAAGCTAACCATGTGACAGTCTGTGCTTTGAATAGGGGGGTAATTGATGTGATGCTGGGCTTCGTTAACCACTTTAAAACGGTCTTGGTTACAGTCTAGGTGGATATGGAGCCCTGGTTTTTTCTTCTACTCGCTTATTGTTTTTGTTTAGATTGGAGAGATTAATGCAGGAACCAACTTTTGAGACTTTACTATGTGAAAAATAGAATTTAATGTTTCAAGAAATGTTAATATTTTTTGGTTTAATTTCAAGAATAAAAGCATGATGTTTGCTTTAGTCCTCTCAGTATCAATGAGTTGACCGAGGCTGAAACTGCTCGTCTGAGTGACACTACACAGCTTGTGATTCGTGGCCACAGCCCCATTCACCCACCCTGTTTGTTCCAGCTCCTTTTCTGCTCACTTGTGTCGTGTGAATCGCACCGTCACGGAGCAGCGTAACATTTTGATTCTCCTTTATACGGCAGCTTTAACAGGAGGGACAAGAGGAGAAACGTTGTGGAAAAAGGCTAGCTTGATCTGAGGGACAAGGTTGTGTCATGCTAATTTTGCACACAGAGACGTTTTTAGCCCGAACCAGTGAGATTATCAGCAGTTTGTGTATTACTCACCCCACTTGAGGCTTTGAGTATTACTTTAATTGAAAGGTATTTTAAATTTAGAAAATACTAAGATTAGAAGGTGTCATGTGCTTTTGTAAAGTCTTAGCAGAGGCTAGCTGCTAATGTGTTATTCAGCCCACTAGCTTGACTTCCTAAACTTTTTGACATGTTGATTATTTTCATTTTTGAACTACCGGTACTTTAAAAATGTTCCCAGTTCCCTTTTAGTAATGATTATGTTGTTTTCTAGCCAAAATCAAAACATTTGTGTCGTTTTCTAAGACAGTTTCTGCAAAGCGCTATGAGTTTATTAGAAATGTGTCTTTGAGTTGTGGGCGGAACTGTTTGAGAGCAACCCCAACCCCCTTCCCATCACCCATAGCTGAGATCTCTCTTGTGTACACACTCCCCCAACATGATCTAGTCATCTATGTTGGATTTATTTTCTACATCACAAATATGTTTTTTTTTTTTTTCCAAACAGCTTTTTTTGACAAATTCTCAACAAGTTGAATAAAGAAATGCTTAGAAATGTAATTTTAATTCTAATTTTCTTTATACATGTCCTGTATTGTCAGAAAAAGGCCATAAGAACATGTTTGAAACAACAAAAACACAATTTTTTATTGGGATGGGTCTTTAAAGTGCCATTACGTGATACTTTGAGCAAATGAAAAACACCAAAAAAACATGAATTGAAGAGTTTTTTTGTGGTGAAAGCTCGACTTTAAGGGTTTTCGTGGCTATGACCATAATAGCTCGTACATACATGGCACTTGTATAACTGTTCTGCTATACAGAGCACTTTCTCTCAAGAACTTACAAACACACACGCACACACACACTAGTGAGTGTAGCCCTGGGCATCTTTTCCTTTCCATTCTGGCTGAATAGCATTACTGCTGCTCCAAGCTGGACTGGCTACCCCGGATTATCGCTGGCTGTAATCTGGGACACTGCAGATTATGCTTTTCATCCAATGTGCAACACTCTCCCACCAGCATCTCCTTTCTCTCACACGCACACAAATCCCATAAACGTCCCGCACAAATGAAGCGCCTCTCCTTTTGGATGATGAGAGACGGTCAGAGATGAGGCGCAGTGTTGAATCGGGACAGTCATGCAGCCTCACCGCAGCACTTGCAGTGGCACGCATCTGAGCACCAACAGCACTGATTGGAGGTGGGGTGGGGGGGAGATGCTGGAAAGGATGGACTGAAAACTGACCTTTAGGATTACAGCTGACAGGAGGAGGGAAGGTCTGTGCTGCACCTGCTGCTTGAGGGAACAGGTAACTTATTAACAAGCGAACAGGAGCAGGGCTTTTACAACTCTTCGGCCCGCTGCATGCATGATTCATGAAAACACGGCGCTGCTTTGGTTTTGCCGTTACCCTTTGGCTGATGCAGAACCTCTCCAGCTCCTCTTAATTACATCAACAGCAGTCCAGTGTGCAGCCAAGGAGGCGCACGGCCGGATCACATGCAGGCACTCAGCACTTGGCAGGCTTGGCGTAGGTAATGCGAGCGACAAGGAGGTGATTGTCACTCTGACCAACACCGTCGCAGTAGCTGTAAACATGGAGCCTCTTGAGGAATATCATTCTCCATTCGACTTTGAACAAGGAGTCAACGCCAGCTACCTGTACCTGTCACCAGCCTACAGCGACACGCCACCCAGCTCTCCTGCTGGCAAAGCTAGAGGTAACGGCGAGGGAGGAAAGTGGAGTCTGTGTGTGTCTGGAAAACCTGCAGCTTTTTCTAAGTTTCCATCAAGTTGATCCAAACCTTCTGCTGTTTGTAGGTTTGTTTGGTTTATAGTTTCAAATGAAAGTAGACGTTGAGTCCATCAGCTGCCTCCCGGATGACACTTCCAAGATCACATGACATCTTTTCGGTTGCATTTTTAGAGCTGTAACACTTGCTTTAGATTGAACTTACCTTTCCATTTTAGTCTTTTTATCATTTGAGATGTTGGGAACTTTCAAAATCATGCTGGAGTCGCACAAACTCAGACACAAGCACAAACGCACAAAAACTTCTGCTTAATGAATATATATATAACAACAATTCAGAGCTGGAACAGAAAAACACAAACCTTTTACACTTTTTTTTAAATTTGTGAAGCTTCTATTTAGTCATAAAGTCTTAGCTCGGCAAAGTATGAATTATTCCAATTATTTAGAAGATGTTAAAAGGAAAAAAAGAAGGCTAAACAACATATGTGATCTGTAGTTTTGCAGTTTTGCCTCTTTAACAGCAAATAATTAGGGGTGTGTATTGGCAAGATCCTGGCGATACGATACGTCTTCCAATACGTGTCTCACGTTACGATACATATCACGATACATCCCAAGAATGTGCCAGAACAAATTTTCCCTTTTTAAAATAAATACATAAATAATAATAGATTAATAAAATCTTGATGCACAGAAAAAAAAACACACAACTTGCAGTGTTTGTACACCTTAATGAGCAGCAACTTCCTTCCTCTTTTTATCTATTTATCTATAATCAGAATACGTTAAAACTAATTCATCTAGACTTTATTACACCGATATATTTTTAAAGAGATGACTCCCACTTACTGAAATCTTTCCAGTACGTTCCTGTTTAACCTATTTGTACTTCTCTAAATTGTTTCAACTTCTCCATGACTGTTGACCCTTTGACTCAACAAAAGGAATTTTAGACTTCTCTTCTATTGAAGAAGTGATTCATGTTTTCATAATTTCACCATTCTTCTTTCAAGGATTTTACTCCTGAGTTTATTCCTTGATTTCGTTCTGCATCACATACATTTCCCTCTCATTTTGTTGTTGCATGGAAATAAAAAAAAGAAATAAATGTGACCCAAAAATGAATACCTGAATGATATTTGATTTGAAATGCATTTTTACAAATATTAGATCTTTCTACTTAAATAATTAATCCAAAAAATAAAATGTTAATATTAATTATAATACAATGAATTTAAAAACTGATCTGAACATAAATACAACAGTTTACATCTAAATTTTTCAGAAATTAGAAACATCAGACAGAATGTTCTGTTCCTACAAACTACTTGTTTTCACTGAAACAGCAACAGCAGTGTCTGTATAAGTGGAGGATTTCTTAAAGCAGTTTTTTTAATCAGTTCGTACATTCTGTTCGTGTCCAGTGGGATAAAGAAGACGGAAAGTAATGAAGAAAGAGATTTGCTTAAAAGCTGATCATTTACACTTAATATTATCGTCTATCATCGTGTTTGCACTCTTTCTTTTGGATATTGAAATGACTGTTTTCTAATGCTTTGTCTGTTATTTTGTTAGTTAAAACCTGTAATCTGTTTGTTAGTTTTCAATTGGTCATTTTTACATCGTCCAAAAAATCGTGTATTTACTATCCACGATCATTATTATGAAACAAGATATTATGATGTGGACAGGCTCACTCATCAGAGTTAAAACTCTTTCTTGGAGAAACTAGTCACAAACAAATACTTAAGCAAGCTTTTTTTTTTAAATAAATATAAATTCCTCTTGATATTCTGTTGATCACATGAGGACAAATGTCTGAATTGTTCTAAAATCTGATGATCGTTTTTTTTCTGAGTGTTTAAATCACTTAAAACTTCCTGAAAAGCAGAAAAGTGGTTTTAGGATTGATCAGAGGCTAAAAGTAGGAAGACGCACTGGAGCACTGCTGCTATAGTACATTCAATGGAATTCATTTCATTAAAAAAGGTTTAAACTGGCTGAAAATATGAATTTAAATCTGTTTTCCTGTTTCCCACTCTGTTCTCTGATACCAATACTACTAGTAAATATGTGTTCATCCTAAATGGCATAAATCTCTTGGTCTGCAGGTTTCCAGGAGCATCCGGATCCGGTCCCAGAGGTCGGAGAAGACGCCGTCACGTCCGTCGGTGCAGCCTCGGCTCCTCCCGCCATCACAGAGGATGAGCGTCTGGAGCTGCAGGAGGAGCTGTCCAAGGTGAGGACTCACCCATGAGAAGAAAACTGGATCTGATTTTGTTGGAGCTTTAAGAAGAAAGAGACTCAAACCTGTTCTGAACGTGGTCCTCTGGTTCTCTGAAACCCAGGTGGAGGAGGAGATCCAGACGCTGTCTCAGGTGCTCGCAGTCAAAGAGAAGCGTCTGGCGGACATCAAGAGGAAACTGGGCATCACTCCTCTGAACGAGCTGAAGCAGAACATCTCCAAAACCTGGCAGGAGGTCACCACCTCCACTGCGTAAGCCCCCATCCATGATTTTTCATTTTTAAAGAAAGATGTAATTAGGGTCCTAGTTGTGTATTCATGCTGCAAACATGGCTGCCTGTGGAGAAACGTCTCCTCTGAACAATGAAGATGTCAGTGCTGCTGACAAGCTGCCTGTGGCGTGTGGGAGACTGATGGGGAAGATATTACAGGAAATGAGCAGCATTCTGAAGCTGTCAGACTTTTTCACCAAGGGAAAAAAAACCCACTGAAGTTTGATTGTGACCTCGATGCAGTTTTCCCAGCCTTTGATCTCTGAATCTCTTCATATCACACTCATATCCTCTGGATTATCCCCGCTGCCCATCACTCCTGCCTTCTTCTGTGTGTGTCTCAGCTACAGGAGAACATCTGAGACTCTGTCTCAGGCCAGCCTGAAGGCCACGACAGCCTTCTCCAACATGGGATCAGCCATCAGCCGCAAGTTTGAGGATGTCAGGTGAGTCTCTTCAGAAACCGCCTGTTATGAAACCAGGCCTCGCCTGATTTCCACAAGCTGCTGTTTGTTATTCTTTTGCAAGATGACACACTTCTGTTGTCAGCAGTGTGTATGTTGCACAATTCAGATGCTGCACAACACACATGCACACACAATATTTCAGGGAGCGAGGAAGAAAAATGAGATTAAACTGATTCATTACATTTATTGATTTCTTCTCCTTTTAAAACACGTTTTGTTTGGAATAAGTGCAGTTTTGTATTCGATTTGGGTTTTAGATTAAAGCTTGTAAAGCAACTGGAGGCAGGTCAGTAACCTGTGGGGGGCAGAACTCGTAACATAAGATAGTATCCTTTAATCTAACTTATAACCTCTTGATGCTTATGACTCAAATATGCATCAAACCACTTCAGCTCCAGAAATATCCCGATTTAACATCTGAATGAAAGCAAAAACACTTTGTGATTTTTTTATTTATTGGTGGAAATCCATTGTTCTTTGGTTTATCACAGGGTTACGTTCTAAAACTAACTAGCAATCGGTAAAATTCATGAAGTAGGATAACAGATGTTTGAAGGCTGTAAAACTCCTCACTTTATACGCACTTTTCTCTAACAGACATGAACATTTTTCATTTTTCTCCTGTTTAAACTCCCTCTCTCTGTCTGTTCTTTATTACTCTAAGGTCTATTGTAGAAAAGCAATCGATTAAATTGATTTGTTTTCATTTCTCAAACATGTCAGTTTTCCCGTTTTTTAAAAACAGGCCGTTCAGTTTGAATCCGTGGATGCTCCTCCAGATTATAATCTGTCTTTTCTCTTGTCATCTTTCCTCTCTCTGGATTATTTAGCTGCAAACGAGATTATTAGCCCCCCTAAAGCTGCTGCGTGCTGAGAAATGCAACCACATCGATGAGCTTAGGGCTCTTTGGGGGCGGGGTAGCGATCCGACCGCGGTCAGAGGTGTGTGTGTGTGTTTGGTGACCAGATCTTCACCCTTAATGCGGAGGATTAGCACAGACCCTCTGTGATAAAACATGATCGATCCTAATAGGATGAAGGGGGTTTATGGGGTTCCTGCAGTGGGTGAGAATCACTCAACTTTGTTTGTTTGTGCGTCTGCTCTAACTCCTACTTTTCTCTCCACAATGCCGTCTGTCGGATAGCTTACAGTCACTTCAGCACTCGGCTAGCATGCCGGTCATAAGGTAAGAGCAAAGCGGTTGGTGTTGTTGCGGCTACGACACAAAGGCCTTGAATTAAACATGAGCGCTGAAGGCAACTGTGTTTGACAGCAGCAGGGAAGAAGAACAGCTTTTTGTTTTTTCCTCCATGTTTTTAAAGCAGGGGGACTGCTACTTACTGTCTGCTGTGGTGCAGTGTCCCTCCGCCAGCTGCTGTTAGATCACAGAGCTCCTGCAGAAATCTAACAAGAACACCAATAAAACCTGAGGCAGCCTCAGAAACCCAGACTTGAACCTAAAACTAAAAAAAAATTGGCTGTTTTATCCTGCAATTGGGACAAAAAAGGAATTGTGCATGTTGAGAATTAAACTCTCCTATTAGGATATTTATTCTGTTTATCTGTATTCTTTCAAATAGTCGTACAGAGGGCAGTGATATCTAACGTTTTGTGTCTCTCTTTCCCAGAAATGCACCGACCTTCAAGTCTTTGGAGGAGAAAGTTGAGACACTGAAGGTAACGGATGAATAAAGTTGGATCCTGACTGATCTTCATCACTAACACACAGGAAACCTTTATTTTTTAACGATGGAGAACATATAAATAAAACAAGTTACATTTCTTTGTTCAAATTATTGTGAATTTAGAGCAGAAAAAGAGTATTAGTGACAGAAAATGATCTGCTCTCTTCTGATGCAGACAAATAGATCCATTAATGTCTCTGTTTTCCTCGTTTGACCTGATCTGACTCAAAACTGTACGCATGGATAGCTCTTATATTGCTCGCCATTTTACTACGCCGCTAATGTTAAGCAGAACTTAAGAGATTCATTTCTAATAAACTCCTGCCGCTCTGCAGAAACTGTTTTAGAAAACTAAAGTTTTTTTTTTAATATTTAAATTGAGGCGAATAATTGGATAATTGTAATGGAAAGACCACTAAATACAATAAATCAAGATGACTTTAAAGATATTTTTTGTATTTTTTTTTCAGGCTAAAAACTTGAGTTTGTTTAGTTCAGTCATTATTTCTTTTAAAAATGGGTTTTGAATGAAAAACTGAAAAGTGACTCAAGTCAAATTAAATAATTTAGTCATTTTTTGCAGTAATTCCAGCTCAATTACCTGGTTATGTTTGAATAACTAACACTTTTTTAAACCTTTGATGCTTGAATTTGTTTCCATTTATAAAAACTAAATTTTTACTCGTGTTTTTGCTTTTACGAAGATGCTAACTAAGTTGAGGTGGTTCATTGAAGCAGTTTGATGCGTATTTGCATCAAACCATTTAGCCAAAACTGTAATTGTCAGCAGAAATTTAATGATTTGACATTTTTGAGTGTGTTTTGGTTAGGAAACACTTGAAAAAAACAAGTTGTTCTTTTTTCTCTGCAGACCAAAATCACTCCATCAGGACCCGGCAGTGATCCCAGTAACCCTGACAGCCAGGACGGTCCCCAATCCGAGTCTCTGAGCGGTCAGCCAGAAGACCCCCCCGCCGAGGACACGCCGCTGAAATGAGACCAGCCTCCTTCCTCATGTGACCCCCCCTCGTGTGCCAGTCTCCCTTTATTGGAAACAAATGACACCAGCCTTCCCTGTGATCTAATTGTCTGATCGCTTCTCCAGATTCGCTAGCTTCTGAGAGCTCCGGCAGGCGCTATCTGAGCATGCTCAGACCGCCTGCATGGGGAACCCTTCCGTGGGGTTTTCTCCAGTTTTTTTTCCCCTGCACTCCTACAAAACGCCAAACATGTTCCAGTTTAGTTAATCTCCATCAAATCCCGCTCCTTCAGTTGTAGAAGATTGCACAATCACAAAGGTGTTCTTTATCAGAAGATTTTGTTTGTGTGAAGAAGTTAGTTAACTCACTGTGTTATTAGACCTTACTGTTCAAATCTCGTGTTTGTTTTAGGGCCGTTTTTGGTTCATTTGGGGATTTATTAGCCAAACTGTTTGGTTGTCATCGTTGTGTTGAAGCACAAAATAGTCTGAACACTGTTTCCAAACAATGAATGTATGCTTGCTTTGTGTGCAACAAAGTGTGTCACTTGCACAACATTTGGAAGGAAATGTGCACACTGTCATGACCTTGTCGTAGCCTCCGATTAAAGCGGCCGCTTTCTCGTGAAGAGATCAGCGCAGCGGTGGGGGGGCAAACACATAGCTGAGGTTCAGCCTTGACCCGAGGTGAGACTGGAATAACCGTCTGTTCTACAGCCAGCGAGAGTCAATATTTAAACACTCGTTCATTGTTCCTGCCAGGGAGGCGACAGCGAGCCTCCACACATTCTGTGTGATACATTAAACAAAGGCATGGCAAAGGGAGCCGCTCTGGGTGTTCAGCACACTGATGCAACACAGAAACATAACAAAGAAGGTGCCATGTCCTCCATTTTTGTCATGAGAGTCATTTCCAAATTAATACTGTCAAACTGCTGCATTACATTATTACAGTATTTAAAGATTGTTTCAACCTAAGTTACAAGTGTCATCTCTTCTACAAGGTGTCAAAATTACTGATCAAATGCTGTTGTAGATCAATTAAAGTGGATGAACACAAACCGCCTGGTTTTCCTTGTCAAACATTCGCCCTCTGCTGGACACGAGCCAAACTACATCCTGCAGTCGGACCAGAGGCCCAGAAAGGATGCAACTCATCTCATCGTTTTGGGGTTCTCTGGTCTTTAACATTAAAGGTGTCTTTATGTAACACAGCTGCAGTGTTTGTAGCAGCCTTTTGTCCAAGTGAGAAATGAATGGAATCACAAATCTTGGCACTCTTCTTCGTTTTTGAATTTTTGTCATTTGTTTGCATGGCAATAAAAATAAAATAAAATGTGGCAAAGAATAATAGTTTATGGAAATTATTAATCCAGGTGCACTACCTGCTTTGACCACACGAGGGCAGCAGAGGGCAGATGTGCCACTCATGAGGCGGCATATTTTAAGATTATTACTGCTCCAAACACTGTAAGGAATTGATTTCTTCCTTACTTTTTAAAACCATAAATGTATTATTTGTTAGATTTTAACATAAAAATAAAATAAATGCAAGCTTAAAAATGCATATAATTTTAGCAGAAAATACTCTAAATTAAAATAAACCCTTGAAGTAAGAGTCTTAAATTAAAATATTTTCCTACTATTTTGTAAAAACATTTCTACCCACATTTTTAAAGAAGCATTAGTGCATTAAAAACATTTTATTCTTTAGAAATTGGAACATTTTACTAATCAAACACACAAAAGGTTCGTCTGCAAAGAAGGCGACTCACTCAGTGTTTAACAAACAGCTGCCAAAAAACCTTTATTCAGTTAATACCAGATGCTGCAGAATCCTCTGATAGAACGAACCACTCTGCAGGTTTAAACCATACACGGAGTCAAACAACAACAGCACCAGAAAGCAAATAGTTAGTAAACACCGTTTACAACGAGAACAATGGCAGTTTCTACACACAGATCAGAGAGGAAAATAATCAACCGGTAACAGTCAGTGTGACTCTTCTCGTGTGAGAAAAGCCAACTTGTATTGATAGAATTCGTCTGAAATACTGTAGAAAGAACGGAAGAAAACACTGGTGCAATAGAGAATACAAATTGTGAAAGAACAGGTATATATTGCAAGTTATCTGTGTGATTTAGAGAAGCAGGTTTAGTTTTATAGGTTGTTGTGCAGAAAGAACATTCAGTTCAAACATGGCTTGATGTGTGAGGTCCAACAAGAAAGCACAAAAAAATAAAAATAAAAATCTGCAAAAATCCCAAAAGGCTGGTTTGGGATGAAAACCCGCTTTGGGAAACTGGATTTCCTGCTGAGGTGGAAGAGATGAGTGATGACGAAGAAAGCCGCACATGTAAAGATCAGGAAAGAGCATCACTGTTCAGAATCCAGACGCACCTCGAAAGCTACGTTCACACCGGGCTCGGAAAAACGCGTTCAATTATTTAGCACGTCCTTGACATGGTATATACGAAGCATAAAGATCAAAGTGGAACGTTGTTCCCAAGTATGCAAACATGTCTACTTCCTCCAGACACATTTCCAGCTTTGATTAAAACCTGGGTTGTATAAGTTCGCATTTGTACCAAGTCAATAGTAAGACTTAGAGAGCAAGCTAACCATGCTGAGAGGGATTTAAAATCAAATAGAACGCTACATTTTCCATCACCTTTTCCACAAGTGCTGCATGTCGCTACAAGCTAAAGGCTACATAAAGGCTTTTTTTTACCGCCTTTTTTTCCTCACGTCCTGCAGATTTCCCTAAATTTTAAATCTGTAAACTCTCAAAAGGTGTTCTGAGTGTACAACTTTGACTTATTAAGCCCAGAGTAAAAAGCAGATCATGTGACCACATCAAAGGAGGGATTTCAATTAGTTCTGATGTAAGGAAAACCAGTCAGATCCTAGTCAGATCTTAAAAAGCATCTCTCCTCCTCCCACGTTACAAGTTAGCATTTGTGTGCAAGAGTTAGCATTTTGTGGGTCCAAATAAGTATCTTGAGAGCACAATTTAGCATTTTGTGCACACAAATTATGTTGAGAAGATAAGTTAACATTTTATGTGTACGACTTGGACTTTTGTGAACTCAAATTATTATTTTCATAAGAAAATTTAGAACTTGGTGTTCACAAATTAGCATCTTGAGTAGATACGTTAGCATTTTGTGCACACAAATTAGCATCTTGAGAAGACATGTTAGTATTTTGTGCACAGATTAGTATCTTGAGAGCACACGTTAGTATTTTGTACGTAAAAGATGGCATTTTGTGCACTCAAGTTAGTATCTTGAGAGGAAAGTTAGCATTAGAGTATTTTGTGCGCTCAAAATATTAACTTGTGCTCACAAAAAACAAATAAAATGCTAAATTCTGGCCACAAAATCGCAGTTTGTTACCAAAATGCTGATTTGTGCACACAAAGTGCTAATTTGAGGGAACAATTTAATAATTTTGTTCTGTCATGTCCTGTCTGTAGGTTTACCTGTATTGCCATGAAATACATGGATGCACGTTTCTCCCAGTGCAGGAAGTCACCAAACGAACAGAGAACTGATTTAAAGTCATAAATGAAGCTTGTACATCAGTAGCTGAGCTTCCTATCAAAAAGATGCAAATTACAAAGGCCATAAAATCATTTTTCTAATTTGGGATTATGAAATGTTAAAAGCAGCCAACCTCTATCACTGCAGCCATGAATGCTAAATCCTGTAATGCTAAATGGAACATTTACTATCTGGATGGAGGATGATGCTCTGCAGATCACGATGACAAAAGCAGCAGTTTGATGCTTGGAGTTAGATGTTACATCTATACCTGCACAAATGTCTTCTTTAGGAGTTTCAAACCCCCTTTTCTCTCCCATTTCTTTCCTTTCGCGTTGACTTTTCCCAACACGGTAAACAGGGAGGAGGCGTATATGCCATGAGGAGCAGATGGGACGTACCTCAGGCGGTCACCGGGAACGCTCTCTGTGCAAACACACACTAGTGGCGCCGCGGAGCAGCTTCCACATCATCACAGAGCGAGGCCTGAAGCCACGGGGACATATGTTTGGTGAAGCGGCTCTGATGACAAAACCCAATGTGTTAGTGGGATGAATAATACTAATACATGCACGGACGACAACTCCTCGTTGATTTGATGACTGAATGTTGCTCGATTGGGATGGAGGACTAGTGCAAAAATGAGAACTAAAGTTTAGTCCAGTGGTTTTAAAAGCATTTCAATCATATTAATTTGATTTAAAGTTTGAGCAGGAAGTTGAAAGTGTTCAAAAAATTACAATTTTGTAGCTTTTAATCCCCAAAATCTGCTTTGTTATACAGTTTTAAAAAGGAAAACTATTTACATAAAAGTGAAGCGACTTTTTTATGGCTCACGGGCAAAAAAACAAAAAAATTAAAACTGCAGCCTTTCTTTAAACTCAGCTGTGAAAGCATGGAATGACAACCTGAGCACCTCAGCACAGAAACGTTCCCCCTCCCCAGATAAGGCTTGACATTCTGACACCCAGAACTGGGCCCGGCTAACGCACTGAGCAGGTCTGGAGAGGTGTACCGGTATCTACGTTGTATTTTAAAGTCTGGAGACATACATCGAACATTTACATTTAGAGGCTTCAGAAGGGTTTCAAAATAAAAGCATGTGGCGACCACATGAGCGAGGAGAGCAGCCACTTTAGCTTCTTTAAACAGATCTGATCTAATCTGATCCAACTTTTGATCTATTTGACAATATATTTTTAAATTGTTTTTATGAAAAACAGTTTTTATATAAATATTTAAAAATATTTTCTGTTTTAAGACTACTTTTTCACACAAATTGGCACCAAATCAGTCAAATTTGCTGAGTGGACGAAGGCTGCTTTCAGCCCCCACTGTGGTCGCCACGGCACAAGTAGAGCACATTTGTAGAAAGTCTTTCACTTTTTTTTTTTTTATTCGCATGCACATGCAGCGTAAAAATACAGTTAGACCAGACTTGTATACTGTTTGAAAAAAAGTGTAAAAATCCAGTGCGACAGTCATTGAGCTCTTGAGGTTTGACATATTTATAATCAGTCTGAACAGCCAATGAGATGATCCGCTTTAACGAGAGGGGGCGGGACGCTGCTCTCTGTTGCATATTTAAGTGAGATTAAAGGAGCTGAAATAGACCCCGAGTTTTGAGCCAATTATTTATGATCTTTTGAAGTTTTTCCTCCTTCACAATAAAAGCGAGGGTTCAGGTTCCTGTGGAAACCGCTTCGCAGCTCCGAGCTAAAAATGGATCATCTCAGCGACTGTTTCACACGCTGTTGGCTGAAGGAGTCTCCTGTGATTTCCCAAACAGATCTAGATTGCACCAAAACAACAACGCTTCATGTTGACACACAGTTATCTACAAGCCCTTGTACAGAAGGGAAAGAAGAAGTTCGGGGACAAAAAAAAAAAGTTTTAAAAAACTTGACACCGTCGACAAAAATCGGATCAAAACACCAACAAGTTGAAACACGGCTTTGTCTGGATATAAAAAAAAAGTGTTTACAAGTTACAGCAAAGAGTAGAAAAGTCACTGGAATTTCTTGCAACATCTTTTTTTCTTTTGGAACCAAGAAGAGGCCAAAGGGGCCCCCGAAAGCAACTCACGAGACGCATCTTTGAAACCCAAATCTTTGACTTCTAGATCCACAGAGCAGAACTCCGACCAGCCAGAAACATTCTACCGTCGTCTGCATAAAACAGCAGCACATCCAGAGTTCCCTCCCGCGCCGAGAGGAGACTCCGAGCTCGCCAAGCAAGGCACGTTCAATTCCTCCAAACAAAACGATGGTGAAGTCGATCCTGGAAACCAGTGTCAGGAATGATGCTGAATTTGGAGAAACCGTTTCACCTCCTCCCATTTCGTTTCTGAATGAATGAAACCCAGAGACCAAACACCGGCCTGAACGCACCGTTCAGCTTGGTAGCTATAGCAACCAGCATCAGCAGAGTCTCATCCACCACTGACTGTCAACCAATAGCTTATTCATTTTTTTATGAGGTGAAACTGAACCATAATTAAGCCACCTAGTGGTTACCAGGGGAACTGTCTTAGTTTCAGCTAATATTGCTTTACAAGCCTGCCTCAAACATGAGATTTTAAAGTTTTTGTCTTTAAATACGCTTTAGAAAATAGCAACAAAACATTTTTATGAGGTGAAACTGAACCCCAATTAAGCCACCTAGTGGCTACTGGATGAACTGTCCTGGTTCCAGCAACTTTTGCTTCATAAACCTGCCTCAAACATTAGAATTGTAAGTATTTGTCTTCAAATTAGCTTTAGAAAAGCTTTAAAAAAAGAGGTCTAGTTACACATGGCTATGTCTCCTGATTTCACCACCCGCAGGCACACAACGATAAGAGCTTTCTGATCATCTGCTGCTGCTGGTTTAACTGGAGCCACCAAAAGACTTGACCCACCACCCCTCCGACAATAAACTCTGACATAAGAAGCAACTTCTGAGTATAAATCTATGGATATCACACAAATATACGGATACACACCGATACTTTAGCTTAGATATACTGTACTGTAGCTTCATTTGTATAGTTTGTAGCATATATTGAGAATGATAGAGAGTACTGAGTAGGAGCTTCCTGTTTGAGAAACCGATCCCACAGAAGATCAGGTACATAAACCCAGGGATCTCTGTAAACCTGTCAACACATGAACTGTTGTTAAAGCCGTAACACAGGCTGTCCGCTGCAACTCGCCAAAGATGATTTCACGTCACCTGGAAGCGGGATCGGGTTTTATCCGGCCCGTAAACCTCCGCCTTGCCCTTCGGTGGGCAGCGGCGGCAAAGTGAGAAACAAGAGAACAAAAGCCAGAGCGGCTGCCCCCTCCCCGCCGAAGGCCCTCATAAGTATTCCCGTCACTCTCTGAACGGCGGCGGGGGCTGCCAACGGCGGGCCTCCAAATCCTTTTAACCGCGCTGCATGAGCGGCGACAGGAGCCACTTCCTGGGCTCTCCTTCGGCTGA
>NC_050522.1:15620769-15637211 GCF_002922805.2 Oryzias melastigma | reverse complement strand
GGGGGGGGGGGGGGGGGGCTGCTTTCAGGGATGTTAGGCGTCATTAGGCAGTCAATTTGGGAGTGAAATAATGAAATAATTTATCCCAAAAACCACATAAATGATCCTTCAGTTCTGAGGTCCACAATCCTTCCAATGTAAATAGCCTGAACTCTGTTCTCTTAAACTACATTCACACTGGCTTTGACAACGCACGTTTAAGTCGATATAAATGCACGTTTTAGGCTACCGTGTTCAAAACCTTCACGTTTACTCGCCACTACGCAGGTTTTTAAGTCCGTATACAGCACGCGGCAGACATGCACTAGTTAAAAAAGAAGAAGCCCCTCCCTGCTTCTCCAGTGTGAACACCACATACTTGAAGAACCCACGTTAAGCCTATTCCTGAACGTGCGATGCATGCTCAGCGTGAACGTTGAGTAAGGTGAGAATTCTCATTATTTGAGTACAAATGAACTTTTTTGCAAAATATTTTTTTAATAAATTAAAAAAATTGTTTTTAAAGATCAATGACAGATGAGGTATAAGAGCTGAAAGACAACTAATTTTCAAGACCCAAAAAATGCTGTTTTTTTGTTTTTTTTTTTGTTTTGTTGCATTTATCCTCAAAACCAAACATTCAACAATCATAGATGGGAGACTCAGCTTTCAGCCGACACACTCGGTTGTGTCCAGAGACGTGTAGATTTGAGGCGCTTTCCGTTTTTCATGTTCTTCAACACAAGTGTGCAACAGAGTGGAGTTAACATGAAGAGACAGCCTGTGGGAGAAGCTGCACGCTGAGGGGACGTGTAGCACCTTGGTGGTTTCTCTCCCCGCAGGGACGACAGCACCGGAGCGTGTCCCCGCTATGCCACCTCCAAACCAATTCTTAGAAATTTGGTTGAAGATGTGGAGATTTGGTGAATGTTTCCAAACAGCAGTGGAAGAGAGGACACACAGCACCGCAGTGAGACAGCAGTAGGGAAGCATCTGTGGAGCCAAAGTGTTGGTCCGTCTGGATGACCTGCGGTGGAGACACCTCAGGTTATTGGGAACGTCTCGGGAGGAACAATAGTGATTCTTGGGGAACGGATTCGCTTGCATATTTCACTGGAGGGGGCTTCTCACACAAGAATCAAACGGGTTGCAGACCGGCTTGTTTTTGTGCCACAGCTTTCATCCCACAAACTTTCTCTCAGAAGAATGTGAAAATAGAACAAATAAACTATATTTATATATGAAAAAATATATGAAAAAAGAACATTTTTCCTTTTTTTTTTTTTTTGCTTTGCATTCAAACATTTTGTATATAGATTTGTCTTCTCATACTAAGTTCACATTGTACATGGGCAAATTAGTTTTGAAGAAATGTAAAATATCAGTGTACGGACAAAACGAGCCCACTTTTTAAGGCTGCCGCCATGTTTGGAGCGGGAATCCTTCCCTGGAGCAGCCCGACGCTCAAAGTGGAAGATGAAGACCGAGAAGAGCGAATAAACCGTCAAACGCTGGAAAAAATGACCCAAATAAAAAGCGGTATGTACATAAATTTTCAGATGAGACAGCCACAGAACCGCAAAGTGGCTTAACCCTTTAACACCTGAGTGAAATCTTTTACTTTTCAACCATAAAACGATCAATGTAATTCCAGTAGATTCTGAAGGAGAAAAGCGGCAGCTTTTCTCCTTCAGAATCTACTGGAATTAGATTGATCGTGCAAATAATTAACAAAATTACAATAAACCAAATAAACAAATAAACACTGGAGCTCTGGTGTTAAAGGGTTAAGATGAAGTCCAAGCTCCGCCCCCACAGCTGACAAAACCATTTGCAACAACCTTTTATGACTCAAATAAACACATTCAAATGAACAAAGTACATTAATGATAATAAAAAAAAAAAAAAACATTTTCCACATGCTGCCAAATTCTTAAGTGCAAAGCACGTGAAAAACCCAATGATTGACCCGATCAAGTGACTCCGAACACCTCAGATAACATTAAAAAAGTGCAGGAAGAGTCGTTTCTGTTTTTAAAGTCAAGTAGACGTGATCGTACAAAGGATTGGTTTTCTTTAAGTGCAGTGCAGCATTTTGGTTTAACCCTCCCCTCTTTTGGTAACCAGGTGAAGAGTTTCTGTTCCCTTTGGAAAGGAACTGGGGGGATTTTCTCTCAGGTGGGAATTCTGTGGCATGCCGCCGACTTCCAGTGCAAACAGGAAGGTCTTTTTGACAATTTGGTCAGCACAGTTTTTCATAAGCAAGCTAGCACCTGAACAAAAGCCAAAAAAAGATAAATTATGTTGATTTTTTTTTTTGGTTGTAACATTAACTAAAGAAGCTGCTGAGATCGTCCTGGCAACATCAACACATTTAAGCTGCTGGTTTTTCTTTAGAATCACACCCCTGACACAAAACAGAACCGGCACGATAAAAAACAAACAAATATCTGCTTTGTGTTTGAGACGCTGTTGTGTAAATGTCCGTTTGCTCTCCCTGACTGTAAACGGTGTCTTTTTTGCATTGACCGTCCACCTTGAAGTCCTCTCTTCTTCCTCGTCTGTGCGTTTCCTTGGCGTTGCCGCGGAAGCAGGAGACGCCGTGATGTTGGTGACAAAAACATCACCCAGATGTAAAAATACACATAAATGAAAAAAAGAAAGCTTGAAAGAAGAACAAAAAAAGCACCGACTTCCCTTCCATCAAGCAGGTCCCAGTTCTTCTTTCTGATACAAAAAAAGAGTTCTTTTTAGTTTTTGTGATAAACACTCGAATCTCAGGGCCTGTTTTTTTTTTTTGGGCTCCTTCTTTGACAAGACGGTTCTTTAAAAATCTGAGCTGTACAAAACATAGAAAGATGCATCACTGGACCAAACATTAAAAAAAAGTTGCAGAAATCTTGAGAACTATTTTCTAATTTTTTTCTTTTTACACGTTTTAGCTGCACTGGGGGGTTTCCCTGGACTGGGAATGGTGGTGGTGAGGGGAGGTTGAGGCAGTATTTGAGATCATGGACGTTGATTCCGTCTTCCTTCACTTGCACCCACGGATGGACCGGTTCAGCGGATTTAAGAAGAGGGTGGGGATGAGTCTGGGGGCGGAGCCAGAGCTTGAAGACAGGAATTCTGACCAGACGAAAATCAAAAGCATGCAAAAATGATGCCCCCCACCCCAGATCTGGACGAAAACTGTTGGCACAGGGAGCCCTGGGTCGCCCAGATCAGTCGGTGAATCTCTGACAGGCTTTTTTCCAGCGGCAGGCGGTGCACCACATGTCGCGGTTTTCCATCCCGTACACTTTGCGGCACTTCTTCCCCTCGCCGCGAACCTTTCGACTGGAGAGAGAAGATAAGAAGCAGGGTAGTTTTTTTTTTTTCCTTTCAAATTTTGATTTAAAGACATAATACATCTGATATGCAGCAAAAAATGTCACTGAAATATTGTCTGTATTGATTCAGGTGAAAGACATGCAGAAAAAAGTAAAAAAAATAATAACTGCAAATACATTTTAAAACAAGCAACACTGTAATTTTAAATTTTCATCCTTTTATAAATTGATAAAAAATGTTAAAAAGAAAAGAGAGAGATGTGGATTTATGTCTACATAAATTATATGATTGCAATCAATATTTATTTTTGACAATTTAAAGAAGCTTCTACAATATATAAAGAGCAAATACATTGTATTTATTTTTTTTACTAATAATTCCAAATAATAAACACATTTTTCCAAAGTGTGAAATTCTCTAGATATTTTTGTGTGAAAAATATTAAAACAAAAGACGGATGTAAAGAGATTTATGAGTCATTATTATGTATAAACACGGTGGAATGGTGGAACAAACAGAACCAAAATAATAATTAAGTTAAAAGTTAGAGAAGAAAATTTACAAAACTGCGTGAATGTTTCTAAAATATAAATATAAAAAAATAAAATATATATTATTTCCGTATAAATATCTGATTTTATTTTCTAATTTCAAACACAACTTAAACAGTTTTGATGAAGTGGCACTTTCCTTCTTGGAATTCTTTATGTGTTTTTGTTAAATATATATATCCATCCATCCATCCATCCATTTTCTTGACCGCTTCATCCCTTTCGGGGTCGCGGAGGTGCCGGAGCCTATCCCGGCCACTGATGGGCAAAGGCGGGGTACACCCTGGACAGCTCGCCAGTCCGTTGCAGGGCCTCAATCATACACCTATTCACTCTCACATGCACACCTAGGGGCAAGTTAGAGTCACCAATTAACCTATGAAGCATGTTTTTGGACGGTGGGAGGAAGCCGGAGTCCTCGGTGAAAACCCACGCATGCACGGGGAGAACATGCAAACTCCACACAGAAAGGTCCCAGCCGGGATTCGAACCGGGGCCTTCTCGCTGTGAGGCAAGAGCGCTAACCACTGCGCCACCGTGCAGCCCTAAATATATATATATATATATATATTTTTTTTTTTTTACATATTTTTTTCTCTTGATAGAAGAAACTCAATCTGTGTCACCTTTACTGATGCTCTAAAGAACCAGCATGTGCAGGCGGGTCCTGCAGAGATTTGCAATCACACATACAACATAACAGGTGAATGTCACTGTGAGTGAAGAATGTACGCTGGTGATCATAACGGCCTTGAACTTCTGTCTGCTGAGGAAAAGATCACACAAATGCTGAAATGTGTGTTTCATCAGCACAATGGGAGTCTTATCAGCCACCTCAGATGATGATAAGGGGCTGGAAGAGGACATCTTCACTAACTGCCTTGCAGATAACTGGAATTAAGAGCAGCTCTTCAACATGAGAAGCTTCTTTGTGTCTGAGAAGCTGCAGCAGCTTTTTAGCTGCACTGATTCACAGAGGCTGAGGAGAGTTTCTCTAAATGATAAGCTAATCAATAAACTAGAACTGAACCGGCTCTTGGAGAAAAGGCAGCAGATCATCACCCCTGTTAATAGATCGTGTTCTGATAAATGATCACAGCACACTGCAGGCCGTTTCTGTGAAGTGAAACATGCAAGCAAAAGGCCAAACAGAGATGAATCCTTTCGTCACTGTGTTGGACTATTACATGAGGGGAAAAACCTTAAATTTAACATGAATAAACAAAACATCAGACAAGATAGTAGGCAGTTGGGGGTACCTGAGAGCGGTGGCGGCTCTCGGAGGAGATGAAAGCACGGAAATGGTCTGGGAGCGCTGCTCCCCGAATCCTTGGCTTTTACTCGGAGACACCTGATGAAAAAGCACGCCAGTTTTCCTTCAGCTGCTGTCAATCCAAGCTTGAAATATTTCTCTCTGTTCCCTTTTGGATCCTAAAATAATAGGAAAACAACAGCTTGCTCACCGTGTTCCCCGTGAAAGTGACAGGAGGGGACTGCCAGGAGATGCTGAAGCTGTTGGTGGGAGTGAAGCTGGTGGAGGCCGAGTCGGCTGAGTTGCTGCTGCTGGAGGGGATGGACACTGGAGCTGTGGCCTGAAAGGTCAAAACAGCATGCACTGTTAAGCTGCACTGAACACAAAAGTTGCATCAGGAACATCCAGTTTCAGTGTTTAGTCAATGTACAGATGCGATCACAGGTCCTGCAGTGGTTTTCACTGTTGGCCACAGCGAGCGCAGCAGGCTGCTGCTAGCACGTTTTGGTCGGGGCAACAACACGCTGTGGCGAAAACTCGGACCCTCAAATTCAAGTATTTGAACTTTGGCAAAGATTTTGCGTCCCATCAACCAATCAGAAAGTCAGTTTTGGCCTATGGATTGATAATGAAATCAGTGGGTGGAGTCTAAAACCAACAAGGAGGAGAATCTGACTGTTCTCCTTCTGAACTTTTAAATGTTTTTCTTATTTGTATTGAGACGATAATAAAAAGATCCTTTAATTTTATAAAATGTTGTATTTTTTCTCTCCTCGGACTAAGACAAGTTGTCAAACTGGGTCACAGAGAGATGGAAGTACAGCTGAAAGTCAGGGGGGGCCTGGCTGCAGACAAGATGGCGCCCACGCATCATTAGCCAGAAGCAGAAATTCCACAAGATTTCAGAATTGCAGCATCTTTTATTAAAACTTTTTAATGTTATTAAATGCTTTAATGCATCAAATGAGCTTAAAATGGGGCAAAAAAAGGTTAATTGTTTAAGTTTTTCAAAAAAAGGATATTAACAAAAGTGTTTCTCTGCGGATCAGCTGATTCACAGTGATTGCATCAGGAGTTATGGTATGTCAAAAGGCATAGTAGGTTTTGACATGTCCGGTGTTAAAGGTTCAAGGTTTACAATTAAAAAACTGTTGGTGTTGCCAGTTAAATGAGTCTTTTTCAACCAAGAAAATAATATTTTTTTGACTGAAATTGAGGGGGAGGGACAGCGTGTGAACTTCCTGTTCTGGACTTCTGGCTAATGATGTCTGAGTGTCATCTTGCTGTCTGCACCCAGGTCCTCTTACTGAAGGCGTCTGTCATTCAGACGCAGCTCCTGCAGTAGATGGTGAAGTTCACCGTACTGGGAGAGTCTTAAACCCAGACATGGAGACAGGGAGTCTTCGGAAGACTGCTGTATTTTTCGTCTGGAGACTCACCTGGTAGGCGTGATCTGTGTGGATGAGGTAGAGAGCACTGGGCGCGGAGCGACTGAGCGGCGTGGTGCCGCCGACGTGAGGCTCCTTGGCGTTGGAGGGCAGCGGGGGTCGATGTGAGTCTGGAGGCTGGCTGAGCGGCGGGAGAGGAGACGGAGGAGGAGGAGGTGACAGGACGGAGGGCGACGCCGGGGACAGGCTGCTCAGGCCGTCGGCCACAGAGTCCGTGTTGAGCTTGATCTCTGTGTAGTAGAAGTCTTCCTCGCCGTCGCTGCAGTCCGAGTCACAGTTACGCCTGAATGTGTGAGCAGAGGACACAGAGGTGAGTGAAGACAACAACATTTAACTCTCATCCTGTACAAACTTATTTTGCCTTTTGATCAATTTTTAATAGTGTCCTTTTCCAGTTGAGCTTTATTTCGGATAAAACAAACAGAACTCATCAAATTTCTGGCAAAAAATATTAATGTGCAAACCATAAAATTCATTAAAACAGTATTTTCTGACTGTTTTCAGCAGATGACAAAGTTTTTCAGAATAAAAGTTCTCTCTTGGGTCTGAGGTTCTAAACTCAAACTTTTATTTTGACTGTCCAGAGATTTTATTTGTAGAATCATGTACAAAACTTGAGGTTTAAATTATAATTTACAGTAAAATAGAAGAAATTGACTTCATTTTTGCACTCTTACTGACACTTATGCACCGGAAACAATTAATAAAGCTGCTCAGAAACAACACTAATAAAAACGGATCTCTGCGATACATTTAAAAAATGTTATTGAGCATAAACTGATTGATTGAGATGAAGCACTTTTATTCAAATCCACTGACAAAATGAAATTAATAAAATGAATAGATTAATTTAAGAGAGCAATGACAGCAATGTATTTGTGTTACCCTAGATGGATGGTGCGGATGTGTCTCTGAATGCCAGCGGTGGTGCTCAGCACTTTCCCACAATTCTTCCAGAGGCACTTGAACATCACCTTCATGGAGTTCTGCAGAAACAAATATGTATTAGAATACGAAAGATGCCAATAAAAAAACATTTTAGGAGCATCAAAGTAGACGGCAAAACAAATATATCAATAGGCCTTAAACCATCAAAAAAATGGAATCACAAAACTTCACAACTCTGTAACTTATCCATGTTCTGAATTGCTTATTGGAGAAAACTTGGTTACTTTGGGTTTTTAAACATTTATTTCCCTCGTAACCAACTTTTAAATCCAGAAAAACCCATGAAGCAACGGCTCTAAAAAGATTATTTAGTAGGAGTTATATTTTTGTTGGTACATTTATCTGAAATAAGTGAAAAGGAAACGTTTTCATTGAAAAGAAATACAATAAAGCAGGAAAAAAGTCATGGAAAAATAGTAGAATACTATGTTTAGCTGCTACTTTTCCCTCACTAAATTTAATTCGATAACTGGCCTTAAATCAGGAATTATTTTAAGATGCATCATGTTTTTAACAACTTAACTTTTAAATAATGTTTTTAAAAAGCAATGTCTGGATTACATTTTTGTCACTTTTTCTCTCTTGATGCACCAACAACAAACCACCTCTTGAATTTAAGGTTATGGGTTACATCTAAAAGGTCATTTTTTTAGGGCTGTGAATGTTAACATGTTAACGTGCGCGATTAATAAAACCTAATTTGTTAATATTTATTAATTGCGCTCAGGTGTCCTGTCGTGCAGCTGTGAGATCAGCGTAATAAAACTAAGCCTAAAATAAATGTAAACTCTTTTTTACATCCTGTGATTGAGATTTTATTAAATTAAAGAGATAATATGGGATTTATTTGTAGTTTCGATCTTCTATTTTAATAAATAAGGCGTAGAATGAACGTCTCTCTGAAGGCTGCAGTGCAGAGCAGCACCTCACCTGCTATGGGGGGCGGAGCGAAACGGAGCTGTATCCCATGAGAAATCGAAAAAAAGAAACTGATTATTATTTTATTTTTGGGATGGGAACCAACATGAATCTTCCATAATAATAAGCATCCGTGTTGTCTAAAATTTGAGGAAACTGCGGTTCTCCGTGAAAGTCCCGCCCCCAACACCGCTGGAGGCAAACACTTCGGGCGGCAGTGGCTCAGGTGGTAGAGCGGGTTGGCCAATGATCGAAGGATAGGCGGTTCGATTCCGGCTTACGCCAGCCAAGTGTCGTTGTGTCCTTGGCCAAGCCACTTAACCCTACTTGCTTCCAGTGTGCCTCCACTGGTGTATGAATGCGTATGAATGTTCCGGTGATGGTCAGAGGGGCCGTAGGCGCGTACTGGCAGCCACGCCTCTGTCAGCCTGCCCCAGGGCAGCTGTGGCTACAGTAGTAGCTTACCGTCACCAAGTATGAATGAGGTGTGAATGAATAATGGATACACAATGTAAGTGCTTTGAGCGTCTGGAAAAGCGCAGATAAATCTAATCCATTATTACTTCAGAGGAGACAGACACGCCCCCACCTGTGATCAGCTGACCTGAAATCCATCTGGATCAAACTTCTCCCAAAAAAAAATTTCATTATATTTCACAAGCATAATAAAGACAGTTTACGAGAAAAAAGGGAAAAAGCTGGAAAAAAGAAAAGAGAATTCCAGGAAAAATGTAAAATAGACAGGAGTGCTCTTAAATTCTTATTTATGGGCTACATGGTGGGATTTAGCCTGGATTTTTTTTTTTCATTCAAAAACATGTTGATTAGTGTGTTGACAAATTAAATTACTTCTAAAACTTTCATTCTAAACATTTTTGGGATTTCCACAGCAAAATTAATCTAGTTTTTCCAGACAGAATTTTCTGTTTTTGCATATTATGTCTAGTGTGTGATTAAAATTACACCAAAAAAGCAAGCAGTCTTTCAAATTGAAATTAGAGGTAGATTCAAAAGTTGACAAAAAAGAATTTTTAGATCCTGGGTTCTAAAGAGTTAAAAATAAACACTAAATGTACAATCTTGGATGCAATTTCATATTATGATTATTTGCAGATAATGAGCAAATACTGTAAGAAAAAATAAAAAAGTAATGTTGATTAATCGCAATAAATTTTTCCAGATTTGCTAGTTTTTTTTTTTTTAATTGATTCCCGGGTTACATTTTTTGTAAACATCGGGTTTTCACGCTGATTTTTGTGTTGCTAAACTCAGGGAATCGGCAGAGGATCTCTTGAGGCCGTGGAAAACACTTCAGACAGTTTTTAATCCTCCCTGTGAGTTCATTCTCAGGCCAGACGGCGCGTCGCTCAGAATCTTAATCTGAAAACCTCAGACCTCGTGATAGATTTTTAGAACAAACAAATAAAAAAAACGAGTTTAAAAACTGGTTTGCATGAGTTACAGGGATATAATCCAGTTCTTGTACTTTAGCTGGTGACTTAAAGCCATCAGCTTCCTCTGCTATCTCTCATAGTGAACAATAAAACTGAGGATCCATTTGTGTGTCTGTGGAGACCTAAAATGTACTCTACTTTTAAATGTTTACAATGATGTGAGGCAAAAACACAATTTGAAGTAAAAGGATTTTAAAAATGTCATGCCTTTTATTTCAGATCTCGTCTCCAAGTTATTAAAGACAACAAAGGCCCTTCTCTCTGTAAAATAATGTATTTATCGTCTATATCCTGAACACGAACAGAGAGAGCGTAATTATGATGGAGTGAAACTCCCCAAAGCCCCTCCATGCCCTCCTGCCTTCACACTCTGACCCACTTTAAACTGTCTTACAGGCTTGTCTATCAAACTATTGTTTACGATTCTGATTCAACATTACAAAAACAATAACAACAACATTTTTACCCCTATTTTTCCCTCGTTTCCTTTCAGCAACGTATGCACAAAGCTTTGGCCCATTTGTCTTTGCTAACAAAAGCATATTGATGTGTTAATCAGGAAGTGTGTGTGCGTTCCCCTTTAAAGAGGCTCTACACAGTTAATTAAATGGAACGCTTCAAACGGTATAGTGTTGCCAAGTGGAGGAGCAGCGCACAAGAGGAGCCGGGAGATCATTTTCATGCAGAATCCTTCATGTTTAAGAGAAAACATTCGAGAAAACGCTCATCATCTTCTTCTTCTTCTGCATTTTTGTGTGGTTCCTGCAAGCGGCCCTTACATGCATCGTGTATCTTTCTCTTTTCATTGTTGAAGTGTTTTTGCCATCATACCCTTCAGCATTGTGTGCTGGCATAGAGCTGACCCATGTGTTTGCTGGTATTCAAAGCAGACATGAGGCTTCAGAAGCCGTTGTGATCAATGAAACAGGTATTTTGTTCAAATGGAGGGAAGAATCATTAATATTATTCAGGGGGATTAGATGAGTGGGATGGATGGTACTGTACATAGCAGCCCTGATAGAAGACAGCAGAAGACAATATAGACGAGGAAAAAAGAATAAGTGACAGCGAGCTGTCAGCGGTGGGTAAAAATGAGACAAAGAGGGATGATGAGTGTGCCTCAGGAGGCGCAGACTGAAGCCAAAAAAAATGTTTTTTTCCATGATTGAGACATCATTCAAAAACACAACTGTTGAATAATGCTGAGTGATGAAGCAAGCCAACTAGTTCTTAGCGTAGAGTTAGTTTGAACCATTTATGATTTATGTATTTATTGGACTTTTGACCTTATGTAGTAATTAAGATTATAGTCATGTAACGACAAGAGTTTGACCACACAATATATGTCACAATACAATTTATACCATAACTGTAACAGAAACAATACATCACATCGTTTAGAAAATGTGTTTAAAAAGTATTACTTCAAAAATACAACAATGAACCATTCAAAACAATTTTAGGAGTGTTTTCTGCTGTTGTTTTTGTTAACAAAAAAAAAAAAACTTAAAACAGGTAAAGTCATGGAGTGTCAGTGCAGCAGCCCATTTTCAGCCTCCGAACAATTTTTTTTATAAAAACGTATTTTCTTCTTTTTATCTTTTTCGTTTGTATTTAATAACTGTAATGTGTCTGCATGTATGAATGCACATGATTATACTGTATATATTCATTTATATATATATATTTTTCCTTTTACTTTACTTTTCCTATTGAAATAACGTAAATGGAGCAGGGAAAAAACGTTTTCTTCCATTCATTTTCCTTTTAAATCAAATTGTCCAAGATCTTCTGTTTTTGTTGTTGTGGAAAATAAAAGAAAAAAACACTTTGTCTGAAGACTAACACACTTTTCACAACAAAATGATTTATAATACACTTTATTTAATTATCGGAGCATTTGGTACTAAAGTTGAATCTCTCATACAAATCGCTTTAACACAACCACATTTCAAGTGTTTTTTATTTCGATAAATTAGGAAATATTTTTTCCAACACTCAACATCCTATTTTTCAGTATAGGAAAAAAAGCTTAAATGTTCTTTAAGAAAATAAAGTGCAAGTTATTTCCAACACTGCTTAAATATTCTTTATGAGGTATGAAATGGCTACTGGTTAAAATAACCAAAGAAACAATTAACAATCTCAAATGAACTGCCAATTTCAGTTAAAACTGTGCTGTATTTGTGTCATAGCCACGAGATTTATTGTTACTTGTTTTTTTAATTTTTTTATTTTTTTGTAACTTGTCCTGTCCAACATTTATCTGATCTTAATTTACAAACCAGATAATGATAATACACGTAAAGTCGTAAGGTCGAGACTGAATGGGATTTTCACTTCCTCACACTCCCTTTCAGGTGATCTATCTTTTATTGTCTAGTTATCTTGTGTTATACATGTCTTTATGGTTGTAAACTTCTGTTGGTTGATTGATTGTTTTCTGGATTGCTTGGAATAAACCATTTCTAATCTAATCTAATAAAGCTGTGTAACATCTGCATGACTAATGAGTGAACATCTACCATGGTTAGCATGAGATCTTGTTTTGGTGTGGAGCTGCTGAAAGAGGCTTGGTGTGGGATCTAAGTGGAACACTAAAGTAAGACACTGAACTAAATGCTTGCATAGAAATGACAAATCAAAAAATGTTTTGAAATCGTTTTACCAAAATCAACATTTTCCTTTATCCCGATTAAAGATGCTTTGTTATTAATCTGTTTTAAAATTATCTTTATTTGCTTTTGGTGATTAAGGATAAAAACTGAGATATGCATGTGCTGAAGAAAATACTGTCACTTTATTTGAGCAGCACAGTAGAAAGACTTATAGCAGGGGTGCTCAAATCCAGGCCTCGAGGGCCAGTGTCCCACATGTTTTCCAACCAACCTGCCATTGAAGCTCCTTATTGGCCAAACACACCTGATTCAGGTTTGTGTTTTCCACAGATATGCATGCAAATTGGCTTTTTCAGTCTATATTTAACTAAATAAATTTTTAGCAAGTAAAGAAAATGAATCTGAATTAATCTAAAATATAGAAATATGGTTTTAGCATTACAGCAAATGTGTGTTTTTAGTATGCAGGTCATGTTTGGATTTTTAGAAGCTAAACCTCAACATTGAGAGTAAATCCTCACCTTGCGCTTGCGAGGGATGGGCTCATCAAAGAGCAGACTGGTGCCGTCCTGATCGTCCAGACTGGGGTCCTCAGGCCCAGTGGGGCCAGACCCCACCCCACCCAGGCTGGGCACCCGGAAAGGTTTGAAGCTGTCTGCTGAGAGCGGTGGAGAAGGTGTGGAGGGATTGGACTGGTCACTGGGGGCCGACCAGCTCCAGTAGCCTCCAGAGGAGCTGTTGCTGGATGGTGTGAAAGGTACGGCCGAGCCATTGTCTTTCCATGAATTACTCAGACCCTCTGCACACAAAGACAAGAGAAGCATGTTAAAGGCTGCTTTCAGAGTATGGGAATATAGTAAATAAAATCCAGATTATTCCAGAACTCCAATGGTTCTTTGGCAGATCCTATATAAAAGCTTCAGTGCATAAAAGCAGTTATTTTCCTGCACTTCTTCAGCTCCCCTGAGGCAGCCAAGGTCATTTTTAACAGATCAAAGGCAGGTTTTTCTTTATAATAAAACCTACAAGAACTTTTAACTTGTAAAGATAAGGTCTAGTGAAAAATATGAAGACACTTGGTGTAAAAGACTGTGTTAAAATAAAAGACTGTGTTAAAAAAATGAGCCAAAGCTGGAATTCTGGAAATTTTATTTTCATCTAATGTTATGTTTTCTTCTTGTTTTTTCTGATTACAATCAAACTACTCGGGTGTTACGCGTGTGATGGGTGAGAACGGACAGTCAGTCGGTGTCAAACAGCATCTGAATGAGCCAAAGTGATTGCATTCGAGGGGCACTTTACATCCTCACTGCCGTGCTGGAATGGCAGAGATCCAGTCTCTTCCTCCACAACTCATTGATGTGCTTACAGCACAGCAGGTGGTGGCAATTCATCAGCCTCAGCCGCCACATGCACTCCCAAGATAACAGCTGGGAGGAGGAAAATGTCAGCATATATGAGAACGTACAAATTACTGGCTGGAGGTGAAGCCACGTCTCTTTTTTCTGTAGCTGTCACAGGCTCGCTGCTTTATTTGTAGGGCATACAAAAAGCAAACATTTATATGTGTCGCAACCTAATGAGGCGGGAAGACGCCTCTGATACTCACCGCTGACTTTAACAGGTGGACTCCTGACCAGAGGGCTGGTGGAGAGGCTCGTCAGAACCATGGCGGCCGTCACTTTATCCATGTCCACTTCCTCCTCAGACCGCCTGACAGCAGAAAAAGGAGAGTTTAATCTTTTCATCTTTTATGAAGGCTTTCATATTTATGAACATTCAGCTCATAATGTTAAAAGTAACAGCAAATAAAATGAAAAATGTTATAAAATATTACTTTTTCCCATTTTCATTAAGGAAAAAGAATTAGCAAATCACTTGCAACAAATAACTTTTTCATAGTTAAATTATAACAAAACCACTTTAAGAACGCTACATTTATGTTTGCAGAAAACACAACCACAAATCTCTAACTGTACCATTTTTGTGGGATAATTTGTCTGTAAAACTTGTTCAAATGAGTAAATTTAAATGCAAGAGCCAATTAAAATGACAGCATATTTTCGAAGAAAAAAAGTCACTTTAACCTTAAAAAGTATTATTAGTATTGTACTTGTACTAAGAAATAACAAAAATGAAAACCTAAATTTAAACCTGATTTTATTAAAAATGTTGCACAGGACCAGAACATTGCCTAAGACAAATTCTGCTCTTGTAAGATAAAAACTGAAATTATAGAGTTTTGTACAAAATATTTGAGATCTTTGATTTTTTGTTATGAAATCATTTAAATGTGTTGACTCAATGGTGAATTGAAGATTTAGATAGTTAATACCCCTAAAAATTGTGTCACTGACTAGGAGGTAAAGCTAACCAAACAAAACCGGATTGCTTCAAAATAAAAGCTTTCCTTTAACAATAATAAAGCCTGACATGAACTAGGGATCCTTCCTATAAGTTTTCTCAAGGTAAATTTGAGAACTTTTATGGTCATGTACATCAAAAATTAAGACCAATGTGCCAGTCTATTTCCCATTTTTTTTCTTTTATTCCCATTTTAGATTAAAACTGTAGCTTATATCTTGTTTTTGTTCTGTGCCGTGATGGTTTATCATGCTTTTTTTTTTTTTTTTTTTAAACCAGCGGTTAGCATATTGGTCCATAACAATTGGTTCTGATGCTGTTTATTTACATTATATGATCAACATAGTTGTGGTAAAATATATATATATATATTTTCAACAAGAAATGTGAAGTGGATAGATTTCAAACAGCCCAATTTTTAAGGCTCAGACATACATTTTTTCTCCTATGTAATTTTAGTGCAATAAAACTGTTTTTACATAATTATTTTAGGATAAATGCTTTTTGTTGTGCAGTAAAATGACGGCCTTGATTATTATTTTTTTAATTAGAGCTGTTTTTTTGAGTTGACATATTTTACAACACATAAAAACTTGAAAAGTCTAAAGAAATCTACTTTTTTCTCTTACATCTTGAAAAAGAACTAGCATAGTTGCCTATAGAAATCAATAAAATACATGTAGGATGCATCAATCTGTCCTGATTTTATGTGCTGAAGTAAGCGCCTTCTGTGATATGACTGTAAGCCAAACTTTAATAAATTCACTTAAAATGCAGAAAACGTTCCTTGAAAGACTGAAGCCTAATGTTCAGGCATGTATGATTACTAAAGAGACTCAGTCTCTGTGATAAAAAAAGACATCAATAGCTTCATGACTAACAGCACCTGTGTTCTATGCTCACTGTTCATGCGAAGCTTTGATGGTGTGAGGGATCAGTTGAGACTATTTTAGCAGTGAAGAAATGCATTCATTAAAAAAACATGATAATTGAAGTGGGTTTTTGAAGCCAAAATATTAAATGCTTTTTATGCATATTTTGTTTTACATGTGTATTGTTACTAACTAGAGGAACAAAATACACTGAGGACATCTAAAAAATTGTAAAAAGTTAAATATCTTTGTCAGAAACTAAAGTTTATGTTTTTTAATGTGAAGATATAACTAAAGAAATTATGCTTTTAAAGCAACACAAAAAAGCTCATCCTAAACTATCATTAAATCTAGCAAATTATTCAAAATAAAAAAAAAAAGAATGAAAGCCTTTTTTACAGATCTATGCAATACTATAAACTAATGTTATTTTCTTTGATGGGTGTACTAATGTTCCATTTGAAAATAACGCCTATAAATGCATCAGGACACAAATAAGCATGTTTTTGTCTAATCTGAGTGACTCCATCCATCCAACTCCGCCCTTCTTTTTAACTGAACATGGTTGGATTTTGAATTCTCCACAAACTAAGAGTGATAATGTGATCTAAGAGGACAGAATTACTGTCCTCGTGTTCAAATCTTTTAGAAGCAGACTATAAGCCCAACATTTATTTTTAGATCAGCTTTAAGGCACAGATGCTCCCC
>NC_050522.1:15617952-15620713 GCF_002922805.2 Oryzias melastigma | reverse complement strand
AAAATACAATTCAAACAATCAGGTTGTAATGAATGAAATTATATTTTTCTGGGAAAAGTTGGGATATACACATTCATTTTTAAAATTTCAAATATAAATGTTAATCACGTTGTCTAAGTGAGCAATTCAAACATTAAACATTACATTACAAGTACAAGCTGAGATATTGCATTACAGTCGCCTGATTGGCTTCACTTTTATTTATTTTGAGCAGCTACAGTCAAAACTGGGATGGCGTGATGAGTGTGATGATTCTCCATATGCAGTTGGTGAGGATTTATTTTTGGCTTCCAATGCCAAGTGAGGACTGAGGGCCTGTGTAAACAACTACATGTCAGACCAGTTAACAGAGCTGAGGGAGATTTTTATCTCCGTTTTTTTTTTAATAAAATGCTAATTTTTCAAGCAGTACTTAAAGATCTAATTGTAATCTATGCACACTTTTCAAATAGCAGGTGCTAATTTAAATGGAAAAGTTGGTCAATTTTCTTTTAAAATGAGATTTATTGGTGTAAAACACCCAACAGAGGAGTAGGATTTGTGTTTCAAGTCTTTTGGAATCCACTGAGAGCTTGACAGAATGAAATAGAAGATGTGCAGATCAAACTAGCTGGGAAATTCATGAAGTTAAAACGTACTTTTGCTTCATCCTGTGGACAAAAACCAGTGGTAAGAGGTGAACTTTCTGAACTGATGCTTTACTTAACCCATCATGGCGATCAGCATATTTATCGCTTTCCTGCTGCAGTTGAGGTTGGCGTCAACTCTCTCCATTTCAGAAGGTTTAAAGTTCAGATTAGTCTTCAATGTTGCCAAACAAAGACAACAAACCAAGAAATTGAAGTGACTCAGCGGCAGTGTGAATGCACAAAAAGTATTCTTTGAACTAATAAAGGGTTTACTGAAAACATTACACAAATTTAAGGAGTATTTAACCTAAGGTTAAAAAAAAAAAAAATCAAGACACATAAGATGAGTGTGTTGGGAAACAAAGACGGAGATTGGGCCCCCATTAGCTTATAACCAATTTATTACCCATCCTGATGCTAAAAATGATGTCATTACAGCCGCCACATAAATCTGGAAAGGAAGCAGCACACACAACTGCCACTTTTACACATAACCAAGCAGCCTCTCAACCCCCACCACCATAAAACCACCTCCTGGTCACCTTGGGAGGCCATTCTGTGACTCTGGATAGCACTTTCACAGAAACACTGACAGACAAAGATCACTTGAAAATTTGTCTACACTAAAATATGGTGGAATAAATCTCAGCTAAACGCATTAAGAAGACTAATAATTAAGATGTAAGGCAAGATGGGGATGAGGGGGTAAAAAAAATCCTAAAAACCATTTGTCTTTAAACACGTTATCAAACTCGGAGTTCATGCAATGATTGTTATAGCCATAATTAACACACAAAGAACAGGCATGTGTGTGAAACAGGATACGTGTGACACTGGAGACACAGCTGGACGGACAATGGATTAGTACGTAAATTATGAGAAATGAGATTCATATGTTTGTCGGTGTGTGCGATTATGCTTTCTTTGTGTTTATGTTTTAATATTCTCACTTGATGAATTCTCAATTAAAATGTCTGCTGTATAGCATTAAGCAGAAAGTAAAGGTTTTTTCATTAAAGTACATCACATTAAAAACATGCCGCTTGGTTTTGCTGCTGGCCATTTACAAATAGAAAATAGTTTTTTTTTCATCATTAAAACTCTCCCAGTGGCATTAAGAAACATTTTTAATTAAAAATGTAAATACCATGTATGATTAGGACAATTAAGTGTGTGCATAATGATCTTTCTCATTAACATGTTATCTTTGTTTGTATTTTTCTTGAACTCTAACCTCTTATTTTTCCAATTAGGGATTTAATAACCACTCTTAAACCTGTTGAGGTTTTGTTTTTGTAACACAACTAAATAACAATACATTCTTGCATTTAGGTGTTTGACACTAATAATTATTTTGCAGTTATGCTCTACATTTTCCCTGCAAAGCAGAATGTTGCCACACTATGATTAATAATGATAGTTTTTGGCTTAAAAATCAACCTGACCAAAAATGATAAAAGACATATTTACAACAAAAATTGATTAATTATCTAATGGATGCCACTCCCACACTGACAGATAGATCAAAGTCAGTTTGAGGATCAGACAAATGTCATCGGCACACTCCCACACAGACCTTAGGGTGAGGTCTTATCAGGAAAAAAAGGGGGGGCCTTTTTTTCCCAAACCATCAGTTTTTAGAATAATTTTCACAGTTGCCAATGGTGGGTTAGTGAAAAAAATGGCAAAAAAACAAGACTAAAGGGAGTAAAAATATAGATTAAGAACATTTCAAGAAGAAATTCATAATATGGTTGGTCTTTCAAGGATAAAAAGAAAGCTGATCGCAGACTGAGTGAAAGGAAAACCACGAACACTTAAAAAAAAAAAACACCAAAACTAGCAACTCAATGAGTACAAATAAGAAAAGGACAGAATTAACCAGATTCATGTAAAACAACAGCTCCCTCTTCAGGGGTTTTGCTGAGTTTGGTGGCTTCTTTGGCTTTAAGCCAACAAGCCAATTAAGTGCATTTGTGTGTGTGGGGGTGTGTTTGTGTGTGTGTGCGGCAGATGCTTAAACGAGTTGTGTTTCCCCCGGCCAGATGTGTGAAGGAAGAGCCTGCATGAAAACAAGTGTGACGAGCGGTGGGGGTCACGTGAGCGTATCTGAAGTCAAGTCGCCACCATTG
>NC_050522.1:15593566-15617810 GCF_002922805.2 Oryzias melastigma | reverse complement strand
AGGAAATAATTATTGAAAGTCAAAGACCAAAGAAGTTGTCGATAACAGTATAGATTTTGACCAACATTGTTGTGTTTTTATAGCTTTTTTGTTTTTATCTTTTTGTGTTCAGTTTAGTTTTGTCATTAAGCATCAAACAAGCTGTTAATTTAAGTTATTTTATTATAATTGTTCAAATGAGAGAGGTTTCTACTTACATGTTAACATTTGACCTTTTCTATTATGGTAATGAAAACACAGTAATTTCTTTATAGATAATTTGGGGGAAACTCTTTTGGTGGTGGAGGCTGAAATGATTGCTCAAGCTAAATAGGCCGGGGTGAGTCTACACACCCGTCCACAAACCCCGATGGTGTTCCTGTGACCCAAAACATCATCAATCATTTCCAATAAAGGCAACTGAAAGGTGTAGTGGGTTACAGGAATTCCACTGAAACACGGAACAGTGCCGCCAAGCACAGTCCTCACTCCTACACTCCTCAGTCTGCACTCTGTCCTCTTCCTCCTCTTCCTCCCTTCACCCCTGCTGGACTGGCTTTTCTTTTCTTTTTTTTCGTGCCTCTCTCTAGGCCTCTCCAACTTTCCCTCCCACACTTTAAGCGTCTTTGACTGTTGTTGCCACGGATCATAGTTTGAGCAAGTAAGTGAGCGAAGAAAAGTGTGTGTCAGTAAATGGGGGTGTGCATGTGTGTGTGTGTGTGTGTGTTTGGGTTGCTGTGCAAAGCAGGGAGGTCCACTCATTTATTATAGCCACTGGACTATGAAGGTCATTTCCTTCTCAATAAGCTTCTTTTAATCATAGTGTTTCTCATGTTCTGTAAGTTTGTCAGATTTCTTCTTCCCACTGAAGCCCACATACATATATCTAAAATTTAAATGTAGAAAACAAAACTGTCCGTCATAAAACTAGCATGCATGAAGGGAGGACCAACAGGTGTTCAAAGAGAGGCACCAAGTCCTTCACATGAAAAGAATTGAGAATTGATTGTAAATACTATGAAAATGCCTTTATAAGATCAGCCTTTTGGTAATACTTGACAACGAAACATAACAAACAAGAGCTATTTTTATTTGCATCAGTGTTGGTGTTTGTTTCTCATCTGGACAATGGATGTTAACTAGATAAGAAATTTATCTGCCGGAAATCAAGAAGTTAAGGCCGGATTTTAATTCTTACCCAACCCCTAAGCTTTTTCCTTACCCTTACATTTTGGTTTGGTCTGCTTAATCCAAACAAACAATACACCAGACCAAAAAGTGGAGATGAAGACAAAGTGTGTCTTTTGTGTTTAAAAGAAAATACTTGAAAAATCAATCTGCTGAAGCACAAATCCTGAAAAGTAAAAACACGTCACATGTGGAGTAGTGAGCGGATGAAAGTGGGACACAATGGTCACACCAAAGAGACTAACAATTTTTTTTGTGTGTGTTTTTGTCCTTTCAATCAATACTTGGTTCAGACAACACCATTTGCTGCAACTGCGTGCTGTTTTGAGATGACTTGGTCCCATCTCAAAAGTGCAATGTGAAAGCAAACCAGTCCATTTGTGGATTTTCTATCCAACCACATCAAATCTATTGGACTTTCATTTGAGTGTTTGAGGAGAATCTTGATAAGGAGCCTGGCCACTTAGCTGTGGAACCTCCCCCCTCAATTGTGCCTTGTCTTGGTTTTTAATTTCATATTTGACATGTGAGGTATTTTTGCAGTAGAGCCCTTAGACACCACTGCCAACAGACAGAAGGTGTCAACACAATCCTATCAAATGTTATTGGACTTTTTGATGCATGTCTCATTTCCACACATGGAGGGAGGTAGCAACTGATCCTGTGTCCTCCACCCCATCCGTTGTGGGGAAATCCAGAAGCTGGTGTGGCGGTGGTGATTGTGCCCTTTAAGCATTAGCTTCCAGGCCTAATTTCCCTCCCTTCATGCGGTGAGGGGGATTCCTGAGATCTCTGGCCATGCCCTGAATAAGAGCTCACATTACATCATAGGAGAGAGTGTTTGCGCCCTGGAGGTTAGTTTTGGTCTTTTCTATGTACGTTGGGCCACTCTTTTCATTATTGTTGCCTCAGCCAAGTCGCCCCAAACTTGTCTTTTTTTATCACATCAGGGACCTTAGTCCCTTTTGGTGCCCTCCTCCAGGTGGCAGGAGATTTTCAAGACAGGCCTTCCCTCTGCCCTGTCCTGGGATAACCACCAAGATGACTAGAGATCTGCGAGGAGTATTGTTCAGGCTCTTTAGTTCAATAAAACTTCAAGGTTTTAATTTTTTTTAAAGAAAATATAATAGCCTTAGAGTACTGTGAGGAAATCGTTTACTCCCAGCTCCCCCATTTGGGGGTGTAAAGGAGGTCCAACTGACACTTTTTGCATTAAGACTCACTCCAATGAAAATTGTATTTTTGTTGTTTTAAACATTTTCTCGTAGCATTTTCCTCATAATAATACATAAGACATGTATAAAATAATTGAAGACTAAAACTGTGTTTCTCAGTATTTCTTTATTCAAACTGTGATAAATGAGGAGCAGATGACAACCCACAGTTTGAAAAAGCTCAGGTTTATGACACAACTATTCCCATGGGCGGACCAATATTTCCTTTCTCCGCTCCAATTCTGATGTATCCACTTGCAGACAAATATATCCATTAGCGTCTTCATTTGGCTCAAAACTGTACAGCTGGATGGTTCCAATTTTGCTCAGTTTTTTTTTTTACTATGCTAATGTTAGCTTGGGCTTGTGAGGTACTGTAAGCTAGCAGGAGAGAAAAGGGTTGATGGGAAATTAGCTGAGGCTAACTTCTGCACCAACAATCCCGCCCACAACTCAGAAGCAAGTTTCTAATATGTTCGTGCTGTGTGGAAGAAAAATTGTCTTAAAACAACACAAGCTTTTGGATTTTGGCTAAAAACTGTAGAATCATAATTAAAAGACCACTGGGATTGATTTTACAATAGAAAAGACATAGTTGGAGTGGGACTTTACACAAAACTTTTAATAGAATTTCAGGCAGACTAAAATGAAAAATTTAAAACATATTGTTTTGTCAATGATAATTCTGAAATGAATATAAATAAACGGCTCAAAATAGCTTTTTTGCTGGATCTTTTTGGGAGAAAAAAAGATCAAGGCAGTGTATTAGCGAAGTCTATCAAAACCCTTTTAACAGAAGTGGAAGAAATAAAGTTTCAAATTTTGGTGTGGATTTATTTGCTTTAACATTGCACCTTCTACATTAGATTTAACCGCCAGCAAATATCCCACAACCACAACGGCTGAACATTTAGGGGGTGGTGCCCAAAATGGGCTCTGATCTGGAAAAAAAAATCCCACAAAGGTTATTCCCATTTTTCCTCCAAGTATCAGATCTTCTTTATCTCAATCACATTTACATTTTAGCCATTTTAGAGCCTTTCAGAATGTATACTCCTTCAGATTTCTGCAATTTGTTTCTTTTTCCAGCTTGAAATGCGTGTAGTTTACATGACTAACTGTATTTTCATATTTGATCAGCTGCATAGTTTATGTGGATTAACAGTGATGTCTTTACCATATACCACATTAAAGTCTATAAAGACGTATTTGGACACAAAAACAACAAGTGGACGATCAAACTGGGTTGAGAGTAGACCAGAGGGTGTGGAGCACATTAGTTTGGATCCAGAAACACTCATGTCTTTGTGAGGTTTTTTTTTTGTCCAAGATATACTGACAGTTCCAGCTGTATAACAGAACTGTTGCAGATTTATATATCGTTTAAAGTAATGGCTTACCAGATATGCTCACTAATAAACAATCTGTTTTCAATGAGGTTTTTGAAAGTATGCCACGTAGACCTTTTCTGTTCAGTATTGCAAATCAAAATAAATAAACAAATCTATCCCTCTCTGTATTGCTAACCTATTTAACTTGAATTTAATAAGCACTACACACTGGGAAACAGAATTCACACAGTAACACAACTGAAAGCTCATACATAAAACTGTAAATCAAATCATATTTACAAACCAAAGACATAAAGATGCATTACGGAAAAACAAGGATTTCTTAAAGTAACAGTTAGATTGAAAAATACACATATAAATGTGGTTCAAAAGTCAGTGTGTTAAAAAACACCCCCCCAAAAAAAAGAAAAAACATGAACATTTTTGAGGGATGCTTACTTGTGACTCTACTGGTTTATTTGCAATAACCTTCAGTCATTCCGGTTATTCTGCATGACATGAAGGCAAATCAAATGAAACCATTTGTGTTTTCTTCATAAGATCTTTTAGAATTTCTCACACATTTTCCCTCCCCTCTTATTAGCAGTTACTAACTTTAATAAAGATTGACACGAAAACAATGAAACCAAAAATATACCAAATATGAACAACAATAAATACACAATTTTTAGTTGATGTTTACAACGACTAACCCTTTCAGGAGCAGAGATTAACATTCTCTCTTTTTACAGTGCTTTTGTAAGGATTAATTGTAGGAGAAGCTTCAAACGGTTTTCCTAAATTGGTTTATTTTAAGGTCTCACCAAGTGTCTTCTAGCCTTCGGAATAATAATGAAGAACACAAATACGATGATGGCTAAGAACCAGACTTAGAGATCAGATTTATTGGCTGCCTCAGGCTGAACAGTGTAACAGTAGCACAGACGAGCAACAATGCGTCTGTTTCATCAGCCATCCCCTCGCCAGGTGAAGACAAACATTTGGTTGGTGAATGGGAAGCTTCTATCTTTTAGGTATGTTGACCATGCTTTGTATTAACTTATTAACTTAAGGTCTAAAGCATATCTATCGTATTTAGGCCAGCTTGTTTCATGTTAACCCAAAGCTTTCTCTCTTACTTGGAAATATTTTTATCTGAGAATAGTAGGTTGATATTTATATAAAATATTTAATACATTTGTGATATAAGACCTGTTGTTTGGCTTTGGCACTTGCTTTTTTTTTCAACAATTCCTGGATTTATTCAACTCTACTCTAGTTTCAGAACAATCTTTTACATATCAATGTAGAAAAGTTAACTTCAAATAAAAAACATATTTTTTCAAGTTGTATTTAACACATCATTTTTCAAAAACGGTTAATTGCATTTATCTAACCCTAAGACAAAATAAGAAGTTGAAGTTTGATGCCTTATCGTCTTACTTGTCATTCACAAATAAACATTTATCCTAGATTTCCTTTAGCTCGAGCACATTAAAATGTGTGGCTGAAAATACAAAACTAGTAAATAGAACATTTTGGCTAAATGTTTGTAAAAGTTGACAACTATTTCATACCAATAACTGAATAAGGCTCAAATACATACTGAAGTCTATTTTATCTGTAACATCCCAATTTTTTGCGTCATAATTGATCTTCTACTTAGGATTCCCTGAGCTTTTATGTATTTCTGTTTTTTTTCAGTAATGTTCACTGAAAAAGTTTGTGTCCTTAAAGTAAAAAATATTTTGTTTAAAAGAAACCAAAACCAGTTTTTATAGGTTAACAAGAGAGTGATTTATAACAATGTTGGAAAAAAAAAATTACTATATTTTTTATGACGCCCTCCACTCCCTTTGAGATACTTATGAGATAATCCCTTAGCAACACGGCAGCTTGCTCCAATAAAAAGACTGTGTCTTGGAAAATGTTCAGGTTTGAATGTTCTGATGTTGATGAACCAAAATCCTGAACTTTTTAATCACCTTTCTTTTAACTCAGAGCTCTTGGAGATTTATTGTATTTGTTGTAAATCCATAGTTTCCATTGGAATCATTAAATATCAGTGTTTAACTAAAGTAAGGTCCACAGCAAAAGGACTTCAGTATCTTAAAAAAGGTTAAATCATTGAGTTGGAGGAGCTAAACAAGCTGAGACAGACTGGCGACCTGTCCAGGGTGAACCCCGCCTTCGCCCTTCAGTAGCCGGGATAGGCTCCGGCCCCCCCGCGACCCCGAAAGGGAAGAAGCGGTCTGGAAGATGAATGAATGAATGAATGAGCTAAACAAGACAACACAAGCACTAGCTAAAGAGCTGGTAAAAATGGCAACGCTTTAATTATTATTATTTTTTAAATAATTAGAAGGACAGCAGTTAAAAGGCATTTTAAATATGGTGGCCTATTACATCTTTAGTTATTTCAATTGAAAAAGAAAAGCTTACTCATTCCTGACTGAATCTGACACTTGATTTGAGATGAAAGGTCAAAAGTATTGTCCCATAGTTGACCTGGCTTACTTAAACAACAATACTAGTGAAAAAGAATAAAAAAGACGCTGGAAACTTTGAGTTTATCAAAAAATTACTTACAACTAGAGGTGTAGGGAAAAATCAATATGGTGATATATCTTATTTGATTTGGCGATATATGTATTGATATAAAATGCTGACAAGGCGATATTTGATTAATTATTTATGAGCATCCTTTAGTGTCTTACTTTTGCTTTCCACCTAAACCCCCAACTGCTAGTTGGCAGAACCGCACGCTGAGCCTCTTCTTTGAGCAGCTCTACATCACGACCAAAACAGCAACAAGATCTTGCGAGAACCAACTTGTGTTAAATGTTCAATCAACTTTGCTGTTTTTATTGATATGAGACGTACTACTTAGTTTTTACTTTGGGATGGGTCCCGAACTGAAACTCTGTTGTGGCCAGTATCCTATAAAACGAGGATTATTATGCTTTGTTGCAGGCTCAGATAAGATTACAATGAAAGACATATTAATATTCAGCTAGAGTTTTTTCCTAGGTCATACTTAAAAAATGTTAAAAATGTTCTGGTTCAGCCTAGGGCATATCGGGATACGTATCATATCGTGAGACACGTATTGGGATACATATTGTATTGCCAGACTCTTGCCAATACCCTTACTAACTAGTATATTATTTTTGCATGAATACAACAAAAAACTAGTCTTTTGGTGGCTTATATGGGGAAATGCTTTTAAATAATAAATTATGTCTCAAAACCCAGTAAATATTATTTTTAATATTCATATTGCCCAGCTCTAATTCTATGATGGAATGAATGATGAAGCTCTAACCCATCTTGATCATTGTGCTGAGCTTTGTTATCTATTTCTGTTATAGCTTCAAGTACCAAAAAAAGCCAATACTAGGCTCATAATATTGATAAAAAAGTAAATCACTAACATATAGCCAGTCATCAATCTAAACACCCAAACATAAATACTGTCTCTATCATAGTGTCTAGCCATAGTGTGTGGTGGGTAATAAATTAGTCTCATGTATTCCTTTATCTCTGTGTGGCCTGGAGGCACACACCTCTTGCTAAAAAGTCCTAAAAACCAAGGACATAAAACCTGGAAGCGTCCTTTCAGTTTCAAAATAAACAACAATGTTGTAGTTAAAACAACACAAGAAAATACTTTCACACACCTTTAAAGCTCTGCTCCAGATAAAGAGAAACCACACAAAACGGGGAGCCTTTCCCAGTGACACCTTTTAAAAGGGAGGCAGTCCAGAATTTCACTAAGTGATTGTTTGTAGAAGATGCTCATAAAATAACTGGAAACTGAGCTGATGGAAGGCATTATATCAGGTCTATCAACTGTCCATTCTGCTCAAGTAGATGTGAACTTCAGACAGAACTGGCAGCAGGACTAAGGATGTGCTGCAGTTTCAACGTTCACCTAAAAGCCTTTCACTTAGAAAGCTGTTTTTTTTTGCACTTTCTTTCGTCACTTCTCTCGTTGTTCCTTGTCTTTAACTTTTCTTTCCTAATTATTATCTTAATTTAGCTATGTTTATCATGTTTTTTTCAGACCCCGGGGTACAATGCGGTTTGTCAATATTAAATGATGATGTAACTACTCATTTTCACTCCCAACTCGTCATGTATAGACGTATGGTTCGCGGCCACTCAATGTCAATTTTTTGTTGTTTTGGGTGTCCCCAACTCATTGTTTTTTGATGCGCTGGCTGTTCCCATTAACTCACAGCCCACCAACCAGTTGGTACATGGTACCGGACCTGATAACGGAATGCGGTGCCAGGTTAGGGTACTGGTACCGAGTTAGGATTAGGACACCGTACCGGACATCTGCCAAGGGTTGGAGACCCCTGATTGGCATCTGTGGCCCTGTATCAAGCAGCCATCAAACTGGTACCGGTTCACGGTCCAGAGTTTGAGGATCCCTGATTTAATGGGAACAGCCAGCATGCCAAAAAAATTATGAGTTGGGGACACCCAAAATGTCAAAAACTGATACGTAGGGGGCCTGAACCAAATGTCCATATATTACAAGTTGTGAGAATGCGTTGGATGTAAAAGTCCACTTACACAGGGTTCAATTGGATAACAGATATACATCTTTATGTATCCCATAATGGGACTATTTGCTCAAACAAAATCACTTAAGCCCATCAAAAATGGTGAAACTATGAAATATGTCCATTTCACTTTTAAAAAACATACAATCTCTTTTAAATGTTTGTTCCGTGTCTAAACAGAAAAGTAAGGTAGTTGCCCATTACAGAGGAAGTTCATACAAGCATGCAGCATGACAGAGTGACCTTTATCTTTAATCTTTCTTCTCCAATGAAAATAGCGTTTGACAAAATAAAGTCAGAGAGAGTAAAAGGGAAGGTCTCTATCAGGAGAGGATCATTTCAGTTATCTGCTGCTGTGTGGTAGACAGAGAGTTATGAAGAGTGAGAATCTAGCCTATTATTCTTTATTCTCAAGGATGTCTACCTCGCAGCAGAAGAACTTCACTTACCCTTCTACATTTACAAAGGTGCATCAACCCCAACACTGCAAGAAATTCAGATTTTGTTTCCATCTCCTAATTACTTTTCTATGCAAATTGTAACCAAAGAACTCCCCTGATGTTTTATCCACCTGCAACAGATTGACTTCTCACATCAAAATAAGCTTAGGTAATGAAAGCCATGAGGAATAAAGAAGAAAGAAGTAAATAATGTACATCTTGTACAAATAAAAATACTGTAGTTGTGCAGTGAGTGACTTCGATCCATGTTGATGATCCTGCACTTTTCTGTTTACTTAAACTTAGATGTTACAGTGTAGCTAAATTAGCCTTGCATCAAAAAAAAAATCTACTCGTCGTTTTTAGCTTTATCTTAAGGGGGGATAAAACAGACATAACGTTTTGCCAATGTATAAAGTCAGTGGTTTTCAGTTAAAATTTCTTAAGTAGTGGTAAGACTGGAAAGCTTTAGATGATTATTGCTCAATAGTGGTATGTCAATCGCTCATCTATCCTTCCATCTTCCATTCCTGCTATTTACTGAGCAGTCCTAGGGATGCTGGAGCCTATCCCAGTTACTGAGAGCAGGATACAACCTGAACAGTGCCAGTCCATCAGAGGACCACACAAAGACAAACAACCACACCAGTTGCCCTTTTTCTTATGTCATTGATCTATGGGAAGAAGCCGGAGTGCCAGGAGAAAGCAGAGAACCTGCAAACTCCACACATAAAGATCCTAGCCAGGATTTGAACCGGGCCTTCTTGCTGAGAGACAAGAGTGCTAAAAAACTGCACAAAAAATTGCAAATGTTCAAAACAAATAGTGAGATATCTTGTAATTTCTTTGACAATATCAGAAACTTTTATGGAACTGGTGCGGTTTTGCGACTTCAGACTTGAAGCATCAACCCACATGCTGCAAAATCTGTGTGAAGGCTAGCTAGCCACAGTGAGAGTATGATGAATTTGTGTCAACACCTGAAACAGAGACACTCTGAGATGCTCAAGCTAACGGTAGCTCACAAAACACCTGCCGCATTGTTTTACAAACATTTTAACAACTTGTATTATTTATTTTTTGTATTTCTCAGAACTCCTTTCTCTGTTCTCATATGTTAAGTAGACTTAGAACCACTTTGTTTTAAATGTCATTAAGGTAAGTAGTGCACTTTCAAACAGTTTTATTTTAATTTGAACATTTTTTACCTAAATTAAGTTAATACTCATCAACTGTGTCTTTTATGCGTCCTATAAAAACAACTAGTGTCAGCAGGTTTCAACAAGCAAAAACCATGCATCATAAACAGTAAATAAAGATGGATTTAGTCCATTTGTATTTAGAAAAACACCTAAAGCTTAATCACTAGTTATAGAAGGGAATGTCTACCTGTCCGTGTGTTTAGCATGTGTCTTTCGGTTGCTCACAGCTTCATGCAAACACTTGAAGAGCTTCAAGCAAAGCTGCACTATTGATGGACAACTGCAAACAACTACGGTGTGGATTGTGCCTTAACATTTGGATCAGCGCAATGTTTCTCAGCTCAGACTGTCTGCAGACCATAAGGACGTAAAAACAGTCTACACTTCATGGGTGACATGAAGGACGTCTTTGAAGTTATCACCCAGTAATCAGATTAATTAAAAATGTACATGTCTTTGATTTATAGGCATGACTCCATCATGCATGTGAGGTAATTAAAGCTACTTTTTCTGTTATTGACTTCTGCTTCTTAATAAAAGCCACCTGGATGACTGACAGACGCACGTTCTGTGGTGCATGCAGGCGGATATTAAATTTCAAGATGGCTTTGGCTCCAAAATTTGATACAGTTCTTTGTCAGGAGGCACTCCGACAAAACAACTTGTGTCTGGCTCACTGTGCCTGTCACAACCCATTTCGCATGCAAGTGTAAGTTAGTCACACTGTTTAAGCTACAGCGCCAGCACCCAGCTCAGAGGTGGACGAACATCTCTCTCATTCACGCGGGGAAACGCACAGTGACACGTACAAAGCCGGCGGAGGAGAAAGAGGACAAAGGAAGAAAGGGAGACAAGGGTGTGTGAGGGTGGGAGAGACGCAGATCACGAGGGACAGAGGGTGAAATGAGCAGGAAAGCAGAGATGGAGTACGCAAGATAGAGTACAGCGAGGCAGGAGAGGTGAGAGCAGGAGGGGGGGGTACGAGGAAGAAAGAAAACAACACCGAAAACCTTGTGGGTTTCTCTAGGTGAAAAGGACAATGAAAGAGGTTTTCTTTCCTTCCACTGTTTCTGAAAGGATTGCAAATCAGTGCACAGACGACATGAGAGGAAGTGCAGTAAGTTTTTTTTTGGTTTGTTTTTTAAAGAGGGACACCTTTCAACCCAAGTCATAAATCTGATTTTTTTCCCCAGAGCTTTTCCTTCCTTGTTGAACCCAAAGACACTGAAAAAAACACCTGAAGATCTTTGTCAAAACTTGCAAAGTATATGAATAAAGTTAAGTTAAAGACCAACTCCGATGAAAACAGTGTTTTTAGTGTTTTTAACAGGTTCTTGTAGAATTTTTCTGATAGTGGAGAACATATTAAAACTATTGATCTTAAAATTGCATTTTTTAATTTGTCTTTAATGTTATTGTTGCAAATCAGGAGCAGATGAAAAACTGCAGTTTGAAAAAAGAGCTTGTAGCTATGATGTAGAAGCTACAATCAGCTCCACTCCAATCTGATGAATCCACTTGCAGAGAAATAGATCCATGTACAGCTGACTCAAAACTGTACGGCTGGATAGCTCCAACACTGCGTGCCAATTTTTGTTGCACCGCGTTAATTTGAGGTGTTTTGAAAGACTGTAAGGCAATGATCACATATCTCAAAATACCATTGCACGGCAAAATAAATGCAGGTTTTGAAGCAAATTTGCCAGGTAGCCACGCGGCGACATTTAGTATTAGGGAGAAGCCATATGGGTAGAAGAAGAATTCAGATTTGGCCTAAAAGTTGACATTGATCAGTGGCCACCCAGGGACCTTTCAAGGTTGTGCGGTGGCAGTCCATTGACAGGTGGGTATTGCATCATTAGAAACCGGAAACAGACGGGCAGCAACAGAGGGGTGGGACCTGGATCCCCGGTCGGTACCAACACTGACTGGACAATGTTTAGATTCAATTTAGATCAATTCAGTTTTATTTATTTAGCCTAATATCACAATACTATTGTCTCAATGGGCTTCATAAAATTGTACAAAAACATTATTACACTCAAAAAATATAAACAATAGCTGGTTGCTAAGCTAAACTTCATAGACTAAGAGAAACAGGGCATCCCTGCCCTCAGACCGTCCTTATCCCTAAGGAAAAACGAGCCAGAGGTGAGGTCCACTGCCAAGAACAGGAGCAAAGACAATCCACCTGGAATCTACTGACAGCGGCCGTCCATTTCCAGTGTCACCGGCGACCAGCTGCCCGGCAGCCCAAATGTATATAAAAGTGGGTCATTGCACACGCCTAACGGCCGCCTAACTGCCTCCATTTATATTCATGACTATGCCAAGGAATCACAAAAAAAGTCGGATGGCAGTATAAAATCTTGAAGATTCTCCCCATCACGTGGTTGTAATTTTATTTGTGACTATAGCACTAGCAAGCAGGAGAGCATGCAAACAGGCGGATGAAGGGAAATGGGGGCTGCTTACTCCACGCCAACAGTTACACCCACAACTCAGATGAACTGCTGCCGCTCTGCAGAATCTATGCCATAGAAAACGAAGCAGATTTCTAAATTTTTGGCTAAAAGCAGCCTCATCACAATTAAAAGACCATTGGGAACGCTTTTAAAATAGATCAAAAGGTGAAATTCTGAGCACAACAAAGCAGACCCTCAAACAAAGAAAACTGGAGGGAAGCCCCTGTGTTTGCACAAATGTCAGAAGGAAGTCATGAATTATACATGCTATATGGAGGAGTGTGACTATACAGCCTGTTCGCACACTTAAACTCCAGAAAATGCTTTTGTGAGGCCGTCTGCTTGGTGTGTCGCATTCACCCCGTCATCCAGGTTGACACATCAAACAGCAACGAGAGAGACTTTAAGAGCAGCAGCTTTGAGAGAGACACAAAAAAGCCGGCGGTAGAGAGCAGCCGCTGGTAAACACATCCCTTTTCAGCTCATGGTGAGGTAATGCTGCCAAGTCTACACACATGGGAAGAAAAAAAAACACACACACACACAAAGTTCTGCAGCTCTGCAGCCCAAGTGTCTGGCACAAGAGTGTAGCCCCACCCAATTCCTGAAATAACTGTATACACACACGGTCCAGCTCACATGGGAGTCGAGTTCAGCATGTGGAGCTCAAATCAAAACAATAACAACCTCCTCTGCAGATGCAGGCTCATTTGACTGAAGCTGCTGCTCCTGCCTGTTTACAGGGAGGGGCGTAGAGAGGCTGGGGAAGAAACACGGCAATAAATCTACAGTTCAGGCTGTTTAGCTGAGAGCTCCCCGATAGAGGGGGGTCACGGGGAAAACAGGAGATGGTCTGAACTACCTCTTCCCATGTGGGGTTACAGGGGCATCCATTCCAGCTGTCCACTAAATTCCCCTGCTACCCCAAAAGCCCCCCTCCAAACAATTTCTGCCACACACAAAGACCCTCACAAGTGTTTACCTATAAGTTGCTCAGAGTAGACGAACAAATTGATGCTGTAAGCTAATGAGAAATCTGCAGAGAACAAAGGAAGCAGATAAAAAAAAGAAAAAAAAGAAAGTGCTTAAAAGAAAAAGACAAAGAACTGCATAAGAGACTCCCCCACCCCATAGGAAAAATACAGGAACTGAAGCTTTGTCCAGTTTGAAGGTGTAGTAAGGGCCAATTATGATGATATATTGATGGAGCTGCGTTGGTCTGATTATGAAGCAGCTGGGGTCCTCCATTTAAAGTCCCTCCTCAACAGAGGGGACACCTTTCATCATCCTAATGTCCGAGAGGAAAACAAAGTTGCAGGAGGCGGAGCCGAACTTCACGGATGAGCAGATTAATCAAATCTTCAAAACGCTGGTAGCTTCAATGCGACTACTGTGATTATATGAGTTGAAAAACTTTGATTTAACAAGATGAGCTTCCACCTCGATTTTTCTGGAGTCTGTGGACTGAAACTAATGTCACCGGTTTTCCTATTTACTGTTCTGGTCTGGCAGTTTTTGAATCTTATTGGAGGCACAAAGACCATGAAGAGCTTTTATTGGATTACAAAGTAAAAGGATCCTCTGTTGTTGCACTTGACAAGGATTGGGTGGAGAAAGCAGATGGGTTTTACACAAAAAAAACTGCAAATACTTCCATCAAATTTTGCTGCTGTTTTCTGACAAAAGGGTTTATTTTTTATTGCAATAAAAAAAAAAACAGCATATCAAGCAAATGCGCATTTGACTTCTACCGAAAAGCTTCCCCAACAATCCTCTCTTTGAAGGTGAAGTTACATGCAGCCACATTAAACATATTACAGCCAACTACCACGGTGTAAAAAGCCATCAAACATCTGCTGGGCCAGAAGGTGTCTCCATAATGCGTAAGGGAATTAACACTTGCAGAGACATCATGGGTGTTCATTATACAAGTTAGACTGGCATTAAAGTGAACAGTTTACGGGGAAAATGTGCCCGACATCTTTCATTTCCAGAGGAGATGACTGCGTAGACTTAATAAATATGCTTTTATGAAGATAGGCATTTTGCAGTTTGGTCATGATATTAATAACTGACATTTCCCTGATATGTAAAAAACCTGCAGCCTGTTTATTAAATGTTTTTTTTGTTGTCGTTTATTTCTAATAAAATATGATTTAATTTATTCTGCACGTTAGGAGAAAAATTTGTATTTTTCATTTTATTTGTTAAGCTGTTCTTCTCATGCAGCATATTTAAGTGAAGTGAAGTGAATTTTTATTGTTTTGTAAAAGGTTTGGTGTGCTGCTTTTTCAGATAAGAGTTTTATGCAAGACTGCACTTTTGATGTTGTGTATTTTAAACAATGGCTGTAATAAATTGTGTGTAAATGTGTCTACTGTGTGCTAGAAAGGGGCAAAATGGCCAAAAATTAAATCTCTGATTTTTTCACACCAATTTTTATTGATTTCTTCCTGCTTTGACTCTGACAAAAATTACAAATGACAAATAATATTTAACAAAAACTATTTTATCTTAACATCTCCTTTGGAAATATCCTCAAACACAGAGTTCAACTTAATGCAAATTGTAAAACTGTTTGTGGATCAATGCAGCAGATGTTTTGTGAAATTTGTCGTACTCCCATTTTTGGCAGCTACAACCTTCAAACAGATTTTGCTGCATGTGGTTTGAAGTCTGAAGTCATAACCTCAACGGTCAACGTGTTGCTTTATGCGCCGCGTGTGCTTGTAAATATTGTGCAACAAGCTTTTTTGTTTTGTTTGCTTTTGGGGCTTGCGGAAGGAGCTCCTCTTTGTTAGCTACTGTTTTTATATCTGCTCAATGCGAGAGACAGACAGGCTGACATTATGCCGAATAAAAGCCAAAGAAAGCTGGAAAGACAAAATCTTAATTTTCCCAAAAATAAATAGTCTCAAACAACAAATCAATTTATCGCCCATCACTACTATGTGCTGGAGGGTAAATATGTCATCGGAGGGTGTGAAATAACTTGGTTTTTATTCGTTGCGTTTGGTAATATAGGGTTTTGTAACAACTAATGTGGTGAAAACAACAAGAATTTTTAAAAATAAATTTTCCAAATTAGAGAAATCTTATACTTTTTTTTCCTTAAGTGATTCAACAGTGTAGAGAGGTACAAAAAAGGGAAAAATAACAACAAAAAATATATACTCTGTAGTAAAATTAATATCAACTTTGTGTAATAAAATTCCTAAAATATATATATATTTTGCACATGCATATGGCAGAAGAACCCAACCTTAACACTGACAAAAGAATGGCAAGGTACCTTGGTTTGTTTTTAAACACATTAAGGTTAAAGAACAATCCAGTAGGATTTATAGTCTAAAAAAAGCAACATCTTCTAAATTAATTTCAAGTATCTGTTTACCATAAAAAGAGATTAAAGAATTGTTGTGAGCGATGACAGAATTCAGAAAACAAAGCAGATTAAAGCAGGGATTACAGTCAAATGAAGGTAAACCACGTTGGTTAATAAAACGTAAAAAAAAAAAAAAAAAAAAATTTAGCTAAAGTCACTTAACAAAAATTATCTACTACCACCAACTGTGTTGAATCCTGCCCACCCTGATAAACTGTGATTGAACTTATGAGTGACATCTACATTACAGAAATGAGACACACAAAATACATAAAATGCTGCTAATTAGAATATTTTCATTTTAATTGATAAAGTCCATCATCAGCCTGACAAATTTAAATATATCAATCCAGTCAGGACAATGGTGATCATAATAGAAAACCTGCAGGGTGGTGGGACTTCTCCAGGGCTGATTTTGATTGGTTGATTTTGAGAAGCACGTCATCTTTTAGTCTTTACATGTTTTTGCTCCAAACCATGACTATGTCTGGTTTAGTATATTAGCATGAATGTGCAGAATGATTATCATCAACAAAAATATGCCTTGTATTTCATATTAATGGTTATGTGTTTTCTACATCACAAAAAAAATCTAGTAAATATTTTATGCATAATTTCTTGTTTATTTTACTTTATTTTACTTAGATAATATATAATATCATTGATAAATAATGCATAAATAATATTCATAATTTTAATCCTTGTATAGGGACACAAAATTAATTTGCATAACAAACAGTACATTATTTTAATACCCCGGTTTATGTTAATAATAGTTTCATACTATTTGTTCAATTTGTTCTTTTTTTATTGTTTGGGCATATTTTGATACAAAGAAAGAAAATAATATAAAACCAGGAGGTTTGATAGAAAGCTAAATGTGTTTTTTAACAGAAATGTAGAGCAAATTAATAAACAAATAGCATTTTCTGGAAGGCTGAGTTTTGGTTCATTGGTTGATTTAAACATCAGGGCTGTCACATTGACACATTTAGTCATGCTCCCCCGACAGCCATTATGAGCATTCAAACTCCAGAGAAGCAGCACTTTGTTTATTTATGACGCCCATAACTGCCAATAGATTTTTTGCTGATGGCTTTAGGATGAATGCTGGACATAATGAGTCACTTCTACTACCAGTCATTGGCTGTGGACATCTTGAGCTTCAAATGTGTTATTTACAATAAACAACACAATGAAGCTGAAAATTACATTTAAATCAAAACAGAATGAGTCTTTTTAAAATATTTATTATTAAAAAAAAACATCAAATTGAAAATAAATTATTAAAAACGAATGTTTTAATATGAAAGCATTTAAAATTACTGCACGGTGAGGTCTTGCATGGTGAAGGGCGGTTTAGCAGAGGACAATCAATGATGGTCTTACATTTTTTTACAAATAAAATGAAAAGGACTTGTGAGAGTCCCTCAAAAGATTACAATCAATTTCTACAGCTGTGGAAAAGCATGTGCAGTTGTCAACCAAACTAAATAAAATACTGCACACAAAAACAAAATGGATAATAAATATTTGTCTGGATTTTAAATGCAGTCTACGAAACAGTTGGACTGTGTGACTCAACAGTGTACAAAAACAGCAGGTGAGGTGTCAAGTGTGACAGAGAACAGAATAAGGAGGGACTCGAGCTGCTTGCCAAATTAAATGATCAGTTGTTATCAAAGTATATTCAATCTATAAGAAAAAAATGTGGGTTGACTAATCTTCAGTTTCACAACCACTGTGACTACGTAAGGGTCAACCATCAAGACAGTGATTTTGGATGACTGAATTTTAAGACCCACTCTGATAAAAATTGTGTTTTTAGCATGTTCTCGTGACATTTTTCTGATGATAGAGGATGTCTATAAAGGTCTTTATCTAAATAGTTGTGAATCGGGAGCGGAGTAAAAAAAATGCTGTTTGAAAAACAGCATTTTTGTGATGTAGGAAATACGCTGAGCAGGTTCTCACCGATTGGGAGGGGAATGGGCGACAGGGTTGCTCTGTGGCAAAGGTACCGCCCACAACTCAGAAGTGAATTTCCAGTGAACTACTGCTGCTCTGATGAAACTAATGTCAGAGAAAACAACTGTTTAAAAAATCCTTATTAAAAGACCACTGGGAACAGTTTTAAAATGGGTCAATAGTTTGTGGAAGTATGTCTTTGACTTTTATTTAGAAACCCGTCAAAGCAGTGAAGTCACAAAACTCTTGATTCCATTTTAGCCAATTTAAAGCCAGGTTTCCAGTTGAATGATTTTCATTGTCTTGGCCAAATGTGACAATAATAAAATCTTAGCCTTTCCATAAATAAAAATGAAGAATTGGAGAAGCAAACAAATCTGGAAGGTTTTGTAACAGGATTAGTAAAACCAATTCATCCATGCATCCACTTTCTTCTTGTCATCTGGGACCGGGCCACGGGGGCAGCAGTCTAAGCAAAGTTACCCAAACTTCCCTCTCCCCTCTTCCTTCTCTTCTAGCTTCTCTGGGGGGAACCTGAGACGTTTCCAGGACCCGGGGAAGACCCAGGACATGTTGGAGCTCTGCCCAGAGGGACATGTCCAAAACATCTCCCCAGGGAGGCATCCAGACCACATGCTCGAGCCACTTAAACTGGCTTCTCTCGACGTGGAGGAGCGGCAGCTCTACTCCGGGTGACTGAGCTTCTCACCCCATCTCTAAGGGAGCACCCAGCCACCCTACAGAGGAAGCTCATTTCAACTGCTTGTAGCCGGGACCTTGTTCTTTCAGTAATGAGCCGGAGCTCAAGACCATAGGTGAGTATTTGAACGAAGATCGACCAGTAAATTGAGAGCTTTGCTTTCTGGCTCAGCTCTCTCTTCGCAACAACGGACCAACGTTACAGCCGCCGTCAGTTACTGCTCACACATGTCAGCCTGTGTTATAGCACTAAATTAATTACTATTGAGAAATTATGAGTAATTAGTGACCAAAACCTCTACAGAACGTCTCTAGAGCAAAATAGTTATTTATTTATTTTTTTTACTTTATCCAGTGTGGTTTCATCCTAATTTTAACTTAAAATTTCTATTTCTAGGACTGTTCTAAAACAAGGCTACAAGTGGGATCAATGAGCTTTCTACACACTGGTACTTGGGTCAAAAGCTTAGCCATACAAGCTGCCTTCCACACCAATAAGAGTCAGTTACATGACCATGTCCAACCAGAAAGTCCTTGTGGTGCACACACTGCAGAGATTATTATGCCTTGGTTTCCAACCCCCTAAATGAGTGTGAAGACGTGGCTGGTAAGAGAAATGCTGATTCTGAAGTGTAAAGATGCTGATCTGTTTGTAAAGTGTGAACACACCTGGTGCCCCGACATGATCTAGGGCACAGCACACCAGCTGGGCCAGGTTTATGCTACGTTCACACCAGCCTCGACAACGGCCACTTTCAATGAAAAATCTTTGTAAATGCAGGTAAATGTGCATTTCGGGTATCCGTGTTCAAAACACTCATGTTCACCCGTTGCTATGCAAGTTTTTAAGACCATTTTCGGGCTTTACAAACAAATGCGTGGCAATTGAATGCATGTTTGAAAGTTAAAAAAGTTTAACTTTGACCAATCAGGGACTCAGATTTGGTAGTGACGTATGGATGGCATCCCTTTTCCTTCACGGAAGTGCCACCTATTTGAAAATTGATCATAGATTAGCAACAAATACTTGTGTTTTTTTGCCCGCCTAGTCTTTCATGTAACGGAATTGAACTGCAAAAGAAAAACCCAGAGCCAGATTTGCACCACTTCAATGTTTGACACCAAGCCTCTTCCAACTCAAAGTACTTGTGCTAGTGCTGGATACAGACAGTCCTGTGTGACCACCGTAGGACAAAGGCGCATTAAAGAACCCACATTCAACCAGTTCTTAAATGCATATCACATATCCGGTGTGTACTTAGCATAACACAAACACCAAAACAGCAGAATGCAGTGTTTACTGCTATTAGCGCTTCTGTTGTTATAGCACCACTATCCCGATCTCTTGTCCAGGGCCGGTGTTGTGACATACCTCTGCAATCACATTTACCAAAAAAGCTTTACGCTGGTGTCAGATAAACTCTGGTATGACCCAACTGGTAGGGTCAGGACCGTGGAGTGGTCTCCGTTTGAAACAAATGGTAGGAGTGGCTCACATGATTGAGAATCATCGGCCAATGATAGAAGGGTTGGCGTTTCCAACCCAGTGTCCCCCAGTCGACTGTTGATGTGTCCTTGGGAAAACACCGCACCCTCCTTACCTCCAGTGTGGCTCCAGTAAAGCAGTATGCGAATGAATGTCTCAGTGATGGTCAGAGGGACCATAAGCACGTCTGTCAGTCTCTAAGTCCTCTAAATAGCCTTTGACTTGCTCTTTAAACTACCATTTGCAATGTTGCTGGCATTTTAAAGAAAGTAATGATACCAATGCTCTTTGGAAAATGTTGCCAGCTAAAGTAATCACAATAAATCATGTAACTTTTGGAATTTGGGAACCATTATGGCTCAAAAACTGTAATGCTCAATTGCAAATGTTGGACAATGTTCATTTAACAGCACAAATGCCAACATGTTCAAGTTGTGTGTAATTAACACAATCAGATTATCAGAATGTTTGACTCAGCACACTTGTTCCGGTCAGGAACATTTTTGAAAAAAAGAACATGCAATCAGATAATAGCATGCTGGGATTAAAAGAGTGGGATAGAGAACTAGAGAGAGAGAGATCCCAAAAACTGTCTTTTCAGATGGTAATCTGGTGGTTTTTCCAACTCCGCTGGCATCCAAACCAGAAAAACTGTTTTCTTTGGCAAATGCTGCACTCCTCTCACACCCTTTCCCTTCTGTTCCTTGTTCTTTGCTCTGGTAAACCTCCTATCTTACACAACCCCAAACATCTCTCCTTTTATCATCGTTTCGACACTCTAATGCCTTCTTTTCCCACAAACTCCGACAAAAGCAGAAGAAGGGGTCACAACGGTGGCCGGAAAAAAGTAGGAACTGGCCACAGAGACAAATAAAGCGGCGACCAGAAGGAAAAACAAGCAGGTCATGAGACGAACAACATCATCAAAGTCAAATGATAATTTGACAGTCCCTCTGGGCCTCTTTGTTGTAATTGGCCTTGTTCCACATCAAAGTTGGCTGCAGCTCCATGCTAGGATCAACACTCTGAACTGGCTGCAAACTTACTGATCAACAAATAAAAAGGGGAAAAGTGTTTGGTTTTGCAACTTTAAAGACAGACTTCTTTTTTTAACATTTGTCTGTTTTTATAATTGAGGAAGCGTCTGAGTCTTTCAGATTTAAAACAAAGGCAGAAAAAAAAGAAAAAGGCATAAAAAAAAGGAAAAAAATCTTGAGAGGTCATGAGGGATTCAGCTGCTACATGTGAGTCAATGAAGTTCATCATAAAAAAAGGAAGTCTCATTGTTGGTCGTCTGAATAAGAGGATTTGAACTTTCAGATCTTTTATTTAGGAGTTTTGTAATATTAAGTGAAGTGCTCTCTTGATCCCCTTCTTAAGGAAAGGTAATACTCCTTTTCTCGATGCCAATTAGTGCCTAGAATGCTTTTTGTTATAGACCAAGCCATCTTTTCAACCAGTTTGAGCCCTTCCAGCTCTTGCTCTTACTCTTTCATTCATAGAGGAAAAACGTGAAGGAAGAAACGTTCCCCGCTTCTGGCTAAAATTTAGGGTGTATTTAGACTAAAAAATTTGCTTTGGAGAAACGCTCTCTGATTCACTTTAAGCGGACCAAATGTGTCTAGTCTGAATACACCCTTTTTGAAGATTTAGAACACAACTGAGGTACCAAAAAAAAAATATGAAAAAAAGAAAAATGGGTTAATCATGGAAAGATAATTTTTGATTTTGTTTAAAAAACTGAAACAAAGTAAACAAAAAAGATTTAAAGAACAAGTCGATAAAGAAAAAAAGCTGGATCAATGAGCTTAGCAAAGAAATGTATGTAGGACTACGTTTTACAGTTCATACAGACAAACTATTTGTTCTTTTGTTTGTTTCCTAAGAAAATTATCAACAGAAGGGGCTGTTTACATTGTGTCATTAATCATAACTTCTGTAGAGAGTTAATCATGGAAAAAAATACTAAGATTACACACTCTGGCATGTATTCAGTCGTCCACATCACTCAGCTCTCCCCTACAAAATTACAAAATCTAAGAATGCTTTCTCTTTTTTCCTGAATTCCCTCATTTTCTTCCAAACCCCCAACCTTGCGGTTTGTCACCATTAAAGACATCCACTATTTTGTGGTCCTGGTTGGCTTGGTTTCCCCGACAGCAAAAAAGGAAAGGAAAAAAAAAAGCAGGTACCAGGTGTGCAGAGGATGAGAGCCATGGATCTTAATCTTGAGACAATACTGGTGCTGTATAACGAAAAAGTCACTACAGAAATATCAAGACCCTTGAGGGTACAGGGGTCATATCTGTTCTAATACAGGAACAGTCAACTTTTTTACCCCTGACTGTACAGGAGCTCTTGAACTGTTCAAAAAACAGGATTACCTAAAGTTTAACTTTGATTAAAATATCAAAAGTATTTGCTCAAGGACCTACATAAAAATTAACCAAACATATGTAATTAGAGCATCTGACAAAAACCGTGTGAATACAGTCGTCCTTCATTTATTGCAGGAGTTACGCTTGAAAAATAACCCGCGATAGATTAAATTAACGATGTAGTCTTTATTTTTTACAATAATTATAGATGTTTTAAGCCTGTAAAATCTAGGGGTGAGAATCTTGAGCCACCTCACAATTCAGGAGGTAACAATTCAGTTATGAAACGATTATCGACACAGCTTTCATTGTGGTTTCCAGTCATTATCTGAGTTTGGAGGACAGGAGATTTTAGCTGCTAGTCTTTTGGTTTTTAAATGAGCAGCTATTGGGAAGTATAGGCGATTGAAGTCCAAGAATCACACATTAATGCTGTCCTGTTGGCTTTCACAAGTGTTACCATGACTTCAGCTTTCATCTCAGTATATAGTACTGGGTTGATCGTGTCGGACAGAAGCGACGGGAAGGGAATCTCAGCACTAACATATGGAGCAGCATTTGGAAGTCCTCATTCTCCACCATAGTGTACGGTCTCAAGTTCTTTTCCATAAAAGTTCTGATTGACCTCAGTATTCGCTTAGCCATTTCTGACGACAGTAAAGATATCCAAAATGTGTTTTTTTTAAACTTCGGAAGTGCCCACAGAAGAACTTGTTGAAGCATACCAATGGCACCTGAATAGTTTCCATCCTGCTCCTCCGGATGGGGCCATACAGTGTGAATTGCTGTGTTCCCAACATATTTCATTTTGATCAGACAGAACATTCCACATGACTTTTATACAAAGTCAATTGGCTGTCAACACTGAAGTACGGCGAGCCGTAAGACGCGATTGCACGGTCAGCCATGTTTGTGCGCTCTTCAAAAGATGTCTGAGTGAAAACCGTCATGTGTTCGGTTCTGCTTCTTACTTTTAAACAACTACTAAACAATTTGTATACTTAAACTATAATAATTACATAATACAACTATATAATTATATAATTAATATATAACTGCCTATAACAAACAACATTTATTCCATCAAGAAGATCATTTTAATTCATTTTAATTTTTAGATCAAATCTTATTTCTGAGTTTGAATCCTATAATTCCAAATTTTACAAATAATGTTATATATTGGGGTTACTGAATATAGTTTAGATGAAAAAGTTTGCAAACAAACTTATCGTCTCCAATAGGGCGGAGAGAAAAGCTAACTGTGTAAAAGGTTGCCAAGGCGATCGATAATCCTCCACTGTACGAGTGCGTGGATATCAACATTATAGCACATAAAAAATGCTAGCATGTAATTACGATGTACAACATTTCTCAGATCCACAGTATTGATTATATTAAAAACAAGGCCTCTTAATGGGAGACCAGACAAAATCGACTCAATCAGCAAATGACCATTAAATTTAAAGAAATAGCTGCATTGAAGTGATGAAGCCGCACACTTTACCATTGATTGGACTCTTTCAACAGCAGGTCAAAGAAAGAATGTTCAATAATGGCACTGTAAACTATAAAGTATTTATGTTTTCTTATAGTTTAAACCTCAGAGGAGGGCTATTAGTGTGCAATTGGATAACTTTATACTAATAAATATCTTATACAAATAATTTAAACAATAGAAACTCTTCAAGGCACAGTTATTTCTGAGTAAAGGGTGAATCTTTTTGGGCTACTTGAATTGTTGTTGGTTGAAGATGCAGCCTTTTCATGTTTTTCTAAGTAAAAGAGGGGGAGACACATGATAGGAAAAAGCTTTATATCAAACATTCCAAACCTAAGCTTCCTGCCATGTTTGTTTTGAATTTCAATCTTGTTTCTTACTTTAAATTACAGATAAACTGTGACAGAATTTACCATTTATGATGTCAACAGAGGCCT
>NC_050522.1:15567950-15593452 GCF_002922805.2 Oryzias melastigma | reverse complement strand
GTTCTAAGTTGATCTTTTTCACGCAGTAAAAACTGTTGCTGATGACCAGTTAGTGCATTTTTTATGTCTTAGTTTTGCTTTACCACAAATGCGTTTGATTACGTACAGTCTTGCCATAGCTGTCTTACACAGCTGAAGTAGAAGATTGTAAAGCTGATGAGGAACAAGGCAACTTGTACCACTTGAGATGGTCATGTGGATCTGACTAAGAGTCCAAATTGTATTGTTGTAAAGCTTTAATCCAACTCTTATTTTTAAGCAACAGACGCGGTGATATTGAGAAGTCGGACACAGTATCTTGACAAAAAGAGCCAAAGCAAACCTCCTAATGAGCTAGATGTCAGTTAGCTGGCTTCTTCTTTGAAAAATTTGAGGACAAGTTTTTCACGCTTAATTAGGAAACATCTTGCCTTTATTTTGTCTTTTAGTTCCAGGATAAATGATTCCTGGAGAAGCTTGAAAAACCTTTGTAAAAAAGATATACTGGTGATGGCCTTTTAGATATTTCAGTCCAATAAAATAAGCTTATCAACTATTTATTGAATGCAAATATGTCTTTTTTTATATAGGAATATTACAACCAACTGTTCGACTTTATAAAAACAGGTGTTTGGAGTTGTATTCCTTTCACTTGTGAAATAATTTCCACAAATGTTTTGCATCAGCAAACAAAATCTGTGCATCTGTAAAAAACAAATTAGCAAGTGCAAAATCAATGTGTGCTTTTTCAACTCCTGATTTGTCCTTGTGTTAAGAAAAATTACAGCTGTGAAAATGCTTTACATGCATACAGAGACGCTCTTATGTCTATAGAAAGATTTTCTGAGAAATATTTCCAAGTGCACAAAACATTTGTCATTTGCACTTTTTTCTAATTTGTGTTTAGATGAGAAAATTGATGCATAACCTCAGTACAATTGCTTCGGTTTCCTAAACTCTGATGAGTTAGCAATGCAGTAAAATGTGTACTATGGATAAACATTTGTGAGATGCATGCGTTACAACACTCCAGCGTCACAAATCTAAAAACACAAGCTAAGATTCATTTAAAAAATGAATCATGTTTGAAATTGGCGTGATTCTACGCCCCCCAGGCCCTACCTGGTATGTGGAACATCAATACTGGAGGAGACAACTTTGCGTTTCTGCTCCAGCAAAGACACAGATCGGGTATCGGGGTCCCGGCTAAGGCGCTTGCCGTCCACCAACCGCTGCTCCTCTGCTGCCTCTGGGTTCAGGCAGCTGCTCTCCTTCTGGCCTTCTACAGCCCCATTACTGGAGCTCAGCTGTGGAAGAGGAGAGTGCAGAAACAACACAAGGTAAATGGTTGGACAACACCACAATTAATCACAGACTTTAATAAGACATTTAGTATTCTCTACCAAAAAGTACCGAATAAAAAAACACTTAGGATTTTGAACCACTAAAATTATCAAATAAAATTCTGATTTGTATAAAATTGCAGACTCTTAAAATTTTAAGAGATATTTTATTAGAAATGTAGTTCAACTGTGTGTCACAAAACAATTACTCAATATTTAATTAGCTTGTTTTGTTTCTGTGACTATTTGGCCAATAAAAAGATACACAAACTCTTGAATGAGCAATGAAACAAAAACACGCTTGTGTTTGTTTTTAAATTCTGAATTTTTTGACCATGTCCTAATGTCTCTATTTTTAGCTTTCACTAACGGCCTGTGGTTTATTTTTTTTTTAATTTTTAATTTTTTTTTAATCAGCTTTTGTTTTTTGTGTTGGGTTAGGGTTATGCGTTTATTTAACCTTTCTGAAATGTCATGTTGGGTAGGGGTGGATATTGGAAGCGTGGGGGTATGGGTGTCATTTGTACTATTTTATCATTATTTCTTGAAAACGAGATGTTCCATCTCTAGAGGTTTATCCTTCCACTCTAGTCTAAATGTGTAAATAAATAAATAAATAAATTAAATAGCCATTTGTATAGATTGTCACGCTTTGCAATTAAAAAAGCATGCAATTAATTAAAATACTTAAAATACGTATATATATTCCCTTGTGCTTTAGGCTATAAATGATTCATGATTGTTTTCCTAGAGTTTTGAGAAAAACTAAATATATAAAATACCACATTTATTTAAACACTGCATATTCACTTTGTTTCAAAAAAAATATTTAAAAGTCAAAACAAGCAAGCCGATTCATAAAAGCACATCACATTTACTTAAATGTGAATATTTTTTCTATCAGAATAGATAGAAAAGGACTCGGTACCTTTTATTATTTTTTAAATATCTTTCTGGAGAAGTTTCATTTTGTTTTTTTCTTTTCTTAATGGAAATATTTTGTTCTATTGAATATATGTTTGTGTTTATGTAAGTGTTGTTGTCTAGACTTACTGTTCTATTGTCCTGTTTGTTATATAGTAGTTTTTTTTTCTTTTCCTCTTAGGAGTATGTCTTGTTTGGAGTAAAAATGAATAAATATATATATAAAAATTTGAATATTTTTTAGATGTTTACAACACTCACAAAATGTTTTGTTTACCCTTTTTATCATAATAAACAAGAATGCACAAAACCAAAGCTGATGAGACATCACCAAACAGACAAGCGCTAAAGAAAACATTTGTCAAACCGCAAACCTCTGACCAGAAAAAAAACTTGCATTCATTCTCTTACACAACAAACTGCAGCCATTTGAACAGGAGACTCACAATCTGGCACTTCTATGGATATCTACTAGTATCAGGCTGCTTAAAACATTCCAAACAAATAAACAGGCATAAACAAATGTGTAGAGTATGTTCAGTTTAGAGTGTGTGATGTTTATCCTTATCTACAAGTACAACACGATACGCCTCAAATGCTAAGAGATTTATTTGAAATATTAAGAGGAAAACAGAGGAGGATGCCAAGTCAGAAAAGAAGTCTGTTAAAGTTAAAGTGCATGTGGCTGATACCAGAATAAATACAGCCACCGCTCCTTTCCTCTGAATCTCCATTTCTCCTAAATTTCTCTTTCCTTCTTACACAATATTCTGACTCATTTCTGGGCATGAGAGTTAAGTACGGAGCAGGTGTAGCATTAAAAGTCAAAGCCAATAAATGATCATGTCAGTTCCTTGTTGCCTGACAGGGACGAAATACCTTCCAGAAAAGTTTGTGAATTATGAATGAACTGGGTTAACAAATGTTTGATTCTCTCTGATAGCATCAAAGTCCTATTTTATTCTTGGAAAAAAGAAGAAAAATCAAACCAAATTCCATGAGTTTTCTTAAAAATCAGTGATTTTTTAAATAAAATGATACAATTATTTAAAAAAAAAGACCAAGAGAAAGTTAAATGTAAATAAAATAAAATGTATAAAACTGTAAAAAAGTGTTTAATCAAAATTAGACATTTTATTTCCAGCTTGGCCCATATACATTGGTGGATGTATAGCTTTAGAGACACTCAAGCGTTGGAAAGATACATTTTATGAAAGAAAATGTGGGACTAAAGAATAAATATGGATAAACATGAAGCTTACCACTCTCTTATTCAAACACAAAGTTCAAGTATAAAAGCATTTCTGTTATAAACTATTGTTAAAAGAGAACATGTCCAATCAGACAGTCGGTAAACAAACTAAAGTTTTAAATCTGGTTCACATGATGTCTGATTTAAGCATTTTAGTCTTTAGATTTCTTAGTAACTTTAACGTAGACAGAAACAGCTACAATTTGAAGGGGTGAAATAATCAGAACTCTAAAATATTGTCAGTTAAATACATTGACGTTATAAAAGAACTGGACTGAGCAAGTGTGTTGTCACCCATGGAAAAATGAAGTAATTTCAGTTGCCATTTTTTCGTGATATGGATGGAGCCAGGTGGCGTCAGTAAGCAGTGATAGGTCCAAGTCGGTCTGAGTCAATGCATCTATGGCAACTACTGTCGCCAATCAGGAATGAGCTTGTTGGAAGTCCACACCCCTTCCAATGAAAGCGGACTCAGGAGAATCTGTCAAACATTTTGTACGTTCAAGATAGGGGGCCAGGCGACTGAATTAACTTTATCCAGTTGGAGCTGTAAGTAAGCATTTTTTTTTTTTCGGGTGATGCTACACTCACTTGGTCCAGTTGTCATATACCGTATTTTCCGGACTATAAGTCGCGGTTTTTTTCATAGATTGAATGTCCCTGCGACTTATACTCCAGTGCGACTTATATACGAATTTTTAATGAGATGAGATATGGACCGTAAGTCTAGAGTGCCCTCTTATGGTGATCTATGCAATTACTTTATTTACTTTAGTTATTCAGACGTGACACAGAGGACGAAGAATTTAAGGGATTTAGTGATATGGAGTGAGATTGCGTGCAATTAATTACAGTAAAGATACAAAGTTGATGAGTTCTTGAGGCTATAGTTAAATAAAACTGTTATGTTATATAAATGCTACACCTTTTCGTTTTTTTCATGATGCTAATATGTGAATATGTGTTGACACATATTCAGCCTGTTTTCTATTCACTTATGAATGTTATAACTTACCTTCCAGGATGATGTAATGTCGTTTTTTTCAACCAGTTTGTAAAATAAATTACTTGAAAAAAATGCGACTTATACTCCAGTGCGACTTATGTATGGTTTTTTCTTCTTCATTATGCATTTTTTGGCCCCTGCGACTTATACTCCGGTGCGACTTATAGTCCGAAAAATACGGTAGTCATGTTTTTTGTCTGTCTCTTGTGATCATGTAAATATCTTCTGGTTTTTAGCAAAAACTAAACCTGCTTTGTTTTCTCAGCTTGTTTTTATTTTTCAAAATTTAGATCCAGCGCTTTATTCAGTCAGATTTTCAAATGCAAATACAAAAGGACTCTTGTTTCTCAGATTGAATGACTGAAGATACAAGACATATTGGCGAGTTTACAACATTGTTTACTTGACTAATGAGAACCTCGGCAGCCTGTGGAAGAAGCATGCACAGCCACACTAGTCTACCATCTTCCTTCATGCTGGTCACCTGCTTGTCACACACTACTATAGGTGCCATCCCATTCTTCAACCAGCATTTGTCACAACATGGTTGCTGTTGGTCACTGGTGTGAACAGCACACCCAAGCTGATCCCACATGTGTTGAGTGGAGTTGAGGTCAGGACTGCTGGCAGGTCTCTTCATCTTCTCCTCTCCCTCGCCTCACAAGCGGCGCTCTGTGCGAGTGTGATGGCAGCATACGCTGCCACAGGTATTTTAAAAAGGCAGTAATCCTTTATTTCTGTTTCACGTTCTGTTGGAGGTTTCTGATTAGGTTTGCATTCAGACGTGTAGCATTTCCCATCATAAATTGCACATCTCTTTGGCTGGCATATACATCTAACATTTGAATAAAGCATTTACTCTAACCTGAAAGGAAAGTAAATGTAAACACTTTAAAACAGTTTATTAAAGTCCATTGTCCGTCTGATACACTCTAATACATTTCTGTCTGGAGATATAGGTCTGACTTAATTCTGTTAAATTGCCATCCATTTGTTTTAATTAAATGTGTGTACTTCTTTTGTATTGAAAAAAAATGTAATCTTGAGATTTTAAAGAGAAACTTAATTCTTGATTATCTGAATAACCTATCCCTGTTATCAAATGGCCTCTTGGTTCTTTCACATTGAGCTGCATCAATCATCTCAATCAATAGTTTGTTCTCACACTGTAGAGATATAGAATTACAACCGGTTGCTGGATCTCATCTCTTTCTGCATTGCTATGAATCTGTTCTAGGTGGAGATCCATCAGCCACGATGTTCTGCAAGTTTTAAGAATCTGTAGAAGATGATAGGTACCAAAGCCCTAAGTGAGTGAGGATCCTGTGTTTGAGGGTCCAAGTTCTTCTAGGACTTTCTCCAAAGGATGCAGCTACTTGGGAGACCCTAGCTTAAAGTTGTCGTTGCAAGAGACCTTCATGTCTGTATAACTCATCATACTTAAGCCAGAGATGAGCTGCATTGATAAGTTGTTCAAATAAATGTACACATTTTATGCCATTATTTTGGTAGCTTTAATTAACAAGAATTAACATTCAGATCAGTCTGATGTTTCCCCCTAGATTTGTTATTAACACCGTTTTCTTTTCTATTAAACTAGAGCTGCTGCAACAATTTCTCAGGATGGAATCAATAAAGCATAATTATCTCATCTTACCAACTCAGTGAAGCAGAGAATTCAAAGTTCCAATAGATCAAAACTGGAATTTTTTGGCAATTTTTTAGGTAAATTAATCAATTTAATTAGTTCCGATACTCATCCCACAAATGCTAATTTCTCACCAGTGCAGCACTATTGACAAGGAAAAACATCAGGATTGCCAAAGAGCTTTGCAGCAATAAAAATATTATCTACAAAACACAAATCTACTAACTTAACTAGTTAGTTTATGCTCTTTGGATAAAAATATAAAAAATATTTTCATAGGGCCCAAAAACCCTAGTGGCGCCCCAGGAGGGACTGTTGGTGTGTGATGCAACCCCGCCCCCTTTCCCCTCCTTGTTGCTGAAAGCTTTCCGTCGTACAGTTTTCAGGCAGATGCTAACACCTATACATCTCTCTTAGAATTACAACCCGCTACAACACATATGTATTGATTCTCCATTATCGCGGGCAAAAGTGGGTGTGAGTGGTGGTGGAACAGCCCGCCCAGCATATTTTTCCACATCACAAGCTCTTTTTAAATTCTGCTTTTTGCTCCTGATCCACAGTAATTTGAATAGAGAAATACATGTTTCTGTTTATTTTTTTTCAATATGTCCCAAATCTTTCAAAAACAGCTGCAAGGACATGAAAAAGAAAAAAACACAATGTTCATCTTTAATATATATATATATATATATATATATATATAAACACCTCCATATTGAAGATTACAGTCCAAGAATGAATGCAGAATTTAAGTGTATTAAAAAAATCTTTGCAGTAAGGAAAAAATCTCTCATTTATAAGTTCTGATCTTGTGTTAGAGTAAAAAAAAAAAAGCATAGATGATCTACAAGTAAACAAAAAAGAGCTCCTCCATATTCTTCACTAGAAGACTGAAGCATCCGGCACTCAGTGTGCTTCATGCTGATGTTGTTCAGCCAGCCACTAAGGGGACAGCTGAAGCTGGGCTGCTGTGGGATCTCAGCTTCAGAACAAAGAGTCTCTCAGCTGCATTGCTTCATTCGCTCCAGCACTGCACTCAACAACAGCAAACTCCTCCAAAACAACACAATAACAAAACATCTACAAATCAACGCAGCTCTCAAAGAACAAACTTGTACGGACCAACTAGTCAACAAGTCGCACCCTAACACACACACACGCCCCCCGCCCTGGCTGGGCACGGCGCCGAGCTTTGAGATTCTTTGGAGAAAGCCACCCGTTGCCAACCTGGGGGTGTCCACATTGTTGGTCGTACAGCTGCTGCACAGTAGAAATGGGGCCTCATCTTTTCTCATCCAACCATCAATTGAAAACGGAAAGCTGTTGGAGCTCACAAACACACACCAGAGGAAAATCCCATACTTCCTTCATTACACTCCAGCACACAAAAGCTGCACAGATGCACCAACACACGCAGCAGTGGACTCCTCCTCCTCATTTTTATGGCTTGTTTTTGACTTCAGCGGGGAATTGAGACGTGCCGAAAGAGACTTGACCATTGTGTGGTGGGGACTACACTTCTAGCCTCAGCTGCGCCAGCTTTCCATCATGTGACTATCGGGGGGTCTTCTTCGCACAGGGTTTTTGTGGAGGTCTGAAATCTGAGTTTTACTAGTTTTACAGGCTTTCAGAAAAGAGAAACCCGAGTGTTTGCCTGGAATGCATGAAAACAGTAGTGACCACTAGGTTTTTTGGGGTCAAACCAAGTGCCAAAAAAAAGACATCAACAATGGACGTAAGAGGGAGAAATACAAATGAAGTCAAATAAACCAATTAAATATGTCAGATTTAAATAAAAAAATAGACCTATTCTCTTGCTTTTATGGCATTATATAAAAGCTAGAGTTTGAAAAGAAACAGAAATTTGTGTATTATCAAAGATGACTTCCCTCCTTAAAGGTGCAATGTGTTATTGGGATGCAAATGTGCATTTAAAAGGTGTGGGCGCAAAACTAACTCACTGTAATGCGATATGGAAAACACATGCAAAAAAGGGCGAAAAATCTCTCCTCTTTTCGGTCCAAAACGCTGCAGTCACAGCTTATTTGTTTGCATTGCCCACCCATAAGCTCACATAAACAGTGCGCAGGCCCCATCAAGCCCTTTGTCCTACATACTCAGATGGCGACAAATGTCATGACAGCTTATTATTATTTCATCCAATCTGCAGCTGCATCCACCAGAAATGTGTGTTTTTTCACGGATGCAGGTTCGGCGCGAGCCGGTTCAATCTGCCGTCAACACAGAGGCTGCAGCAGCGCCGAATCCGCTCCGAGCAGGAAGCGGTTAAACGCTGCAAAACAGTGCAAAAAAAAAAACACCAAAAACAGTGGCGATGGCCGCTGCGCGCGCGCACACACACACCTTCAGGCTGGACTTGAGCGGTCCTTTCGCCGCCGCGGCTATCTCCTCCTCCGTGAACTCCTTGAGGCTCCCGTCTTGCATGAGGACGGTGTAAACGTTGCGCCGGACCTCCACGTCTCTGTTTTCCTGCTTGACAGCCTGGACCACTCCTGTCACCGGGGCACCGTCCCCCGTCGGACTCGGGGCATAAACGCGGCTGCCGAGGATGGACCGCTTCACCAAGCGCCTCGTATGCATGTCCGCACCGCCGCCGACTCCGGTCAATTTATGTTGCCAAATGCAGATTCACAGCCGGTCAACGACGTCGAGGAGAACACGAACCCGCAGCAGATACACTACACGCTCCACCAATAATAAACCAGAGAGCGGCCACATACTCAGGAAGACAGAACTCCGAAAGACGGCCCGGGAGCACCGAACCGGCCACCGTGCAGGACTTGGACTCAGCTCCCGCCAGCAACTCATTCGACGCGGACAGACTCCACATCCAGCCGGCGACCAGTTTTCCTCCGCTCGACCTGTTTGTTTTCCCCACTGCTCCCTGCTAGCTGAGCGGTCGGCGGGAAAACACGGATCCTCCGCGTGACCAGGAACCGAAATGACATTCGAACACGATTTAACCAAAATACGCCATTTTGGATGAAATACTGAACTTCAATCAAAAGTATTCAAGCAAACACGTCGAATTATTTCACTTACTGTGGATGAATGTGTTACTTCTTCGAGTTTGGCATCGAAAATGGGGCAAAAACACGACGGTTAGCCGACTCCGGCTCCGCCGACTGCTAGCATCCAGTCCGCTGTCGGCGGCGGCGGAGCGGAGCCTCTACCGGCGGAATGCTGCCTGTAAACATGTGCGGTCCGGCGGCCGACGCGGCCTCTGATTGGACGGCGCAGCACACGCCTCCACAGGCCCCCACCGCCGCCGCCACCCTCCGCCCCTCTCCTCCGAAGGAGGGTAGAGCGACTCCCGAGGATGCTCCATTCAAAACAATGACGCAAGGATGGAACCAAAACAAGACGGGAGGGGTGCAAAGGCGGGAAAAGAGGGAAAACCGGGAACGTTGGCAGTGGAGCCCACATGTTATTTCATAACACACACTTTTAAAAGCCACAGGGTTTGTAAACTTCCACAACACTGTTATAATAAAACTATTAGTTTCTTTTTATAAACTCACTGCATACTTTAGGACTTATTCTTGTTGGGGTTTTTGTTTTTTTAGCCCTGTGGTAGTTTCATAAGTCTTGGATTTAACTCTGTTATCTGCAAATCTGGATAAAATCTGTCTGATTTTATGTGTACTTTCCTCAGTAGGGTACAGTAATTAAAAAATATTTTATTCCAAGGCCTGTATGGGTGATAAATGTGGTGATAGCCACCCTAAATAGGATGGCCCACAAAAATCCACAATTAACCAAGGAAATAATAGTAAATAAAAAATAACAAAAAACTCAACAATGAAATAAAATACAAAAAAAACATGCAGATTAGGGTTGCACGATATTAGAAAAAACTTGTGATGTACGATATTAGTGATCAATATTGCAATAACAATATGATTTGTGATACATGCCCATGCAGCAAAACAACTAATACATAATTTCCATTTCACTGCATCAGTTAAAAAAAAACAAAAAACTCAACAGAACGTAAATTATACTCCAAATGACCCACGTCTAAGTAAACGACGAGTATCTAACATAAAAGAGGTTCATCCTATTGGTCAAATCCGAAAATGTCTCTTTCCAATTTGTTAAATACGTCAAGCTGCCATAAGATTGTTTTTGCATGTGTAAACATTTAAGGTAACCATTTATCTCTATTTAAGCTGTCTTTTTCGATACATGTATCAAAAAAAATATCGCAATGACGATAAATTTGCCATGTATCGTGCAGGCCTAGTCAGAATGGACTGAGACAGATGGACAAACAGATACATAAATTAAAAAAAACCAATGCCGCTTCAACATAGACATATCAAATATATCAAAGGAGACGATAAATGAATTGATATGAGGATAGCATAGTTTATTTAGAATTTTAGGAGCTCGGAGTACATTTAAACTCTCAGTACACCCAGTTTCCCCCAGATATTCTAACTGCTTTTACAAGCCAAATACCCAATGACCCTTTGACCAATTTAATGCTGGAGTAAACTTTTTTTAAATGTTCCTTAGCTTCTTTTTTAAAACATTCTTTCCATTATTTTTTATATTGTTGACTACTCCATATGTACACATAACCTCATTTTAAGGATACATCATTACTTTGATGCTAACTTTTTAAAAAATATTATTTTGGCTAAAAATGGCATAATCATAATTAAAAGACCACTGGGAAAGTGTTTAAAATAGTTTCAAAAACTTGCTAATGAAGGAAAAATAAAGGCCATATGATTTTAATCCTGAGCAACGTAAAACACTTACTTGAAATAGCAAGCCAACATGAGACACTTTCTTTTTATTTAGATTTGAATCAAACAAATCACGTCATAAAATATTTACATGCACAGAAAGGAAACTGGACACAGTGGAGTGACAGATGTGCTCATAACTGCCAAAACAGGCTTTGCCCTTCGATCAAAGGCGAGTGAACGCTTCGCATTGTCTGGTTGTTGGTGGGACAAACGGTCTCATTAGGGGAGAAGTAGCGCTGAGGGAGAAGCCACTGAGGGGGGCTTCTGCAGCCCTCAATCACAGCCCCTTCCTTAAGAGGAGTGCATGGGTTTAAATGGCCAACATACACAGCTAGAGAGCTTAAGTGGTTTTAGGTAAGTGTCTATTAACAAAGGTCGGTGTGTGGTGATTAGATTTGGCACTAAAGCCTCTCCTTTTGCATTTCCTTAGAGATTCTTTATGGCATTTTTCTGATCAAACATAAATCTCATGTCCAATTAGCCACGTCAATATATGGATACAAAATGATGCATTATTTATGTGATTCTCCTCTTCATACATGAGTGGATTTTAAATTCTTCATCACCACAGGGACATGTTTGTTTGTTTGTTTTAAAGCATTTTTGAATCCAGACTGGGCTTAACCAGCAAACAAAACATGTCAAATAAAACTTAAACTGAAATTCAAAATATTAATAATAATAATAATAAAATGCAGCATTTTAAGGTGGCTGGAATATGACATTATGACAGCAAAGCATTTACAGCAAAGTTCACAGGCTGTTAACTTCATATTAAACACCGATAGACATTATTGAAGCATCAGTTTAGCTTTTAGTACCACACTTTTTAGCATTTTTGTACCATAAGAAGTGTACCACGTCCGACATTGGATTGGTAACTAGATAGAGTCACAATGGAAAAAAAATAAAATAAAAAAATAAGATTTCCTACAGTTCGACATACATCAGTGCACTTCATACATTTATTCTTAAAATGATACCATTTTGGAACGATAAAAGGTTAACATCAAATATCCAGCGAGAAACAGTTGGTTAAAATAGTGCTTTTAACTATATACAACCGGCATGTCATCAGTCCAAGCTACAAAAAGATGGATTTAGTTTAATATGTTAAAACTGAGCAGGAATGTAACTGGATTGTAGTTTTCATAAAGCGTCCAGTACCTTGAATTTGTGCTTTAATGCCAGCGAAGACAGTTTTTGTACCAAGAATAAGACCAAGACAGTAACCTAATAAGTAATTTAAGTACTTCAGCTTGTGTGCAAACCATAAAAATCTTTTCTTTTTGTCTTTAAACATGAACTTCTTAAATAGTACCCAACAGTCAGTAACGTCGCAACTCCCTTTCAGTTTGAATCCTATTATCAAACTCCTATAAAAACTATCTAAACTTCTCACACAAACACATTTAGCTTTATGATTATATTATACTAAAACACTTTTAAATAAATATGAATTACAAATGAACTTCGAAAGTTTTAAAAATCATTTAAAACTGTTTGGTGTTAAAAATTCTGTGCATTTTATGTTTGCGTTTATTTCTGCAGGGGTTTATCCTGTCATGATCAAGCATGGATTTATTTTTTGTTTGTTTTTTTAAATCCCAAGGAACAAGTTCTGGGAAGTTAGAGGAACTCAAAGAAAAAGGAACCATGTAGAAACCATTGAGGAGGCTAAGCTGCAGTGGAGGATTTAACCTTCACATACAAATAAGTGCTTAAATATGGCACCGAGTCAAGCTAAAAGTGTTGCTTTCTTCTCAATTCATAATGATGTTAAGGCCGACTAGTACCACGGATATTTACCCCGAGAAATAAATGAAAGAGGTTAGGATGTGATTAACTGTACCCAAGCTGCAGTGAGGACTTAAGTCCTTGATATTTGAAGCTGGAAAGAGCTGATTCTTTTGGTGTCCTGAGGCAAATTCTCCTTCCACAGCGGACTCAAAGGCGGGACATTTCAGGAAAGAGTCCCAGCTCCGCCACGCTCTCGTAGTCAGGTTCAGCTCTGGCTGCATCTCCTCCTGCCTCCGCGCTGGCTGACTTTGGGATGTGGATGGTCTCGTAGCCATGATACATGTACTCAACAACGGGGTCGTGGCCCTGCGTGGTTTCGTCAGGCGGCGTGTCGAAGTCTTGGACAGTGGCGTAGAGGTCACTGGAGGACGAGGCCGTGACCATACCCTTGATCTCCGCGATGCTGCTGTAGTCGTGCTCCTTGTCGTCCTCACTAACAGTACTGTCACAGTTTGTTTTGTTGACCGTAGAGTACAGAGCTGACTGCAGGACACGGAGAAGACACAACGAAATTATGAAAACAACATCAAAAAGCACCAGATTTTAAAATATAGATGTTTTCATTGTTGCACTACACAGAGCAACTGTTTTTACGGGCTTTCCCTTTTTAAATCTGCAGACAGAAAAAAAAATGCAGTTGTCTCATGACTGGAAACAGCAGTTCAGGAAATAGGAGAGTTAAGCACACAATTACCTCATTGTCTGACAGAATGTGGTTGCTGAAGCCTGGAGACAGAGGGGAGTGTAACTGTAGAGAAATAACAAAAAGATTCAGATCTGGCAACAAAAAACAAATAAATAAATAAAAATCCCTGCAACGCTGCAAAGAAAAACGTTCTTTGAGGAAAAAAGCTTTTTCAAATGTACATTTTTAAGATTCAGGTGCCTATTTTTCTGTATATCAGAGTGCATAAAGCTGCAGCGATAACAGATCTTTACAACTTTGATGTTAAGCAATTATAGGAGGCCTAACTGTGGAGCATTAATAAAACATGCACTCAAACTATTGACAAATTCTCAACTACACAGGAAAAGAAATGACTTGGAATTAGAAGGGAACGCTTGGGAAGTGATCAATAGTGAAATGAAACCATTCCCAGCAGTGGGGAGAAAAAGCATGCTCTCTATCTGCAGTTTCTGTTTGAGGCTACTCGTCTGTTTTGTTTATTATTTTTCTAATTTGTAAAAACTGCAGAATTAAGAGTCGATAGTGAGCAACAGGGTGACGGACGCTTTCTGCACAGCCTCAGTCCACTTTGTCTCATGATTGATGAGGTAGTCATTAATCAACAAAGCGCATGTGACAGCAGGACTAAACACTTCAGCAGCCTAACAAGAACCTCAATACCCCTGTTAGAACTCACTTTGCTAGTAAAGTCCCACTCCGGTCATCTCTTGATCTATTTTAAAAGCATTTCCAGCGGTCTTTTAATTATGATTAGGCAGATTTTAGACAAAAATAAATAAAACTGTTGTTTTCTTGGACATAGATTCTGCAGAGTGGAAGTAGCTGATTAGAAATTTGTCAAACAACACCCCAAGGTTTCTAACACTCGACAGACAACCAAGGTGCTGCTTGATGGAAGAGATTTTTTTTTGTGGGGCAAAAATTCCTGTTTCTGTCCTTTGAGCATTTCAGTGAAGATGATTAAATTCAAGGGTAACCAAACCCTAAATCAACTTTTTTGTCTATTTACCTGTAAATGAATACATAAATGGGGCTTTAAAAGTGTGTCTGTTGGTCCTTGCCACATTTTTTCCCAATTTAAAATAAACTTTGTTCTGCCCCCTATAGGTTGAAACGTGATATTACAGTTACATTTTGTGATTGGTCAACTGGTGAAAGTCCCATGTTATTGCAGAAGTTTCATGTCATCATACTGTGCAGCTTCAGTATCAAAGTCCCACCCGACTTTTAATTTGTAACGGTCAGTCATAATCCTGTTAGCTTTAGCATGGCGCGTAGGTGTTTTGCCTTCGGTCGCCAAACATTTACTGGCTTGCACAACTTTCCAGGGGACTTGGAAGTTAGACAGCAGTGGTTGAGTGCAATTGGCATTAAATCCAGCAAACTCTGTCCTGGCGATGGATTTGCAATTAGCCTTTAAACCTAATAAACTCCTGCTAATAAACATTAGCCTTTATTAGCTTATGATGCTAGCATCATTTTACCACTCAGACATGGGTCCCCTTTGGTCTGGACCACGAGTGCCTGCCTTAAGAGAAGGTGGAGAAGAAAAATCCTCAACCTCCATAAACATTTTTGCCTCTGTTTTTTTTTTTTTTTTCTTTGCATTTTTCAAATCTGGGTTGATAGATGAGTCAGCCTCCAACTGTCCTGTTTGGTTTCCCTTTAAAGACTGTTAAACAATCCAATAATTTGGTCACAATATTATAGTTTGTTTCAGGGAAAGAGCAATAAAGCTGAATGTCATCTGCATACAAATGAAATGTGGCTACATTTACTAGTTACCCAAAAGAAATCATATATATAAAACAAATAAAATAGGACCCAGAACAGAACCTTGGGGAACGCCACATGATATTTTTATTTTATTTCAGAGGTTAATGAACCTACAGTGATGTTCTTCCACCTGGGTGTGACACAAACCAATCAAAAACAGACCCAAACATACTATATGGAGTAAAAAAATACAATTTTTTCATCTGTTCCTGATTCGCAACAATTTGAATAAAGCAATACTAAGAAACGCAATTTTTAGTTCAATATTCTTGTTCTCTATTATAAAAAAATGGCACAAACATATGAAAAAAACCCAGAAATTTCCTTTGTCTTTTGGATCGTGTGGGTAACAAAGAAATATGATTTTATTTTTTAAGTCATACAAATGTGCAAGCTATACTACTTTTTTGTTAATAAGTGTCATGTTTGTGAAAGCGATGCTCCCAGGTACCGAGTGAAAACAATGCACAGAGATAATCCATCAAAGTGTCGACCGCGGCTGCAGGTCTCAGTATCTCCGTACACATTATTCTCTCAGAGCACGTAAATCAATACGACTTCTTTATGCATAGAGTGCGTTTGGAGACATGATTACTTTTATAGATCTGACGTACACTCAGCAATGCAGCAGGTGCCTTCTACTTTTTTACTTTAATCAACCAATGTCTCCCTAGGAGGATTTGTTTAAAACAAGAGGTAGGTGACTTGACCCTGTCAAGTATTAATACTTAGATAAAAAATGTATAAAAAAGGTATTTAAAAACACAAAACTATTGATAGTGTTTGTTTTGTTACCATCACACTAAGACATTACACGTGACGCGATTGTGCGTGTGAGAAGATTAGACGTATGATGTATGTATGCAGGAGATGTGACAGACTACCTGCTGTAAGCTGATTACAGCCGACTCAGGTGACAGTAAGTTGGTCGTGGTTGAGCATATGTTGTCGTATGCACATAAATAAACGTCACAGTCTGCAGAAGACTGCATTAAAATGGAATACTCTACCTTAGAGGTCCTCATCAATGCTGAAATGCTCTGTATTGCTTTTCTTTTTTTACTTGCACTGTATCCCTGATGTATAACTGGGCAGTCCACTGACTGGGCCAAATCCATTTTCTGGACTTCCCGTGGAAAGCCCAAAGGCGGCACGCGGGCAAGCCAAGGCAAACAGTTGTTGCTGCTTTTTACGATTTGATAGCTGTTTTTCTGTCCAATCTGGGAAACTGTAGAAGAAGCAGCTTAAAATCTGGATGTGAAAGTGCAAAATAAAGCTCCCCTTTGTGTGGGAAAGCAGCATTTATTGAGCAGGTTTCACAGGAGGGGCTCCTTTTGAGGCATTTTCACATTAAGATAATCTAGTGGTCTCGGTTTGTATAGGCAGACGATCCCAAAGAGTTTCGCACCTCAGTTTGGTTTGGCTACATAACTAAGCAAAGTGCCTAGAAATGTCACGCAGTTTCGCCAGCTGCTCATGTGGGGGAAGTTTTGTCTAAAATTAGCTATGGGAAGAAAAAAAGCCTAAAAAAGGGAAGAAAACCGGCTTGTCCCTCTAGTAATCAAGCATTTATGCCGCTGTCTGAACTACAAAAATGACATTTACCAAAACTTTTCAGTCAGGTGTTTTTTCCCCTGACAAGGTTAATTTTTTTCTTTTTAACATGATTTTAACTCTGAGGCACCCTTGGACACCCACTCTGATGAAAATTGTTTTTTTGGTGTTTTTAACATTTTTTTGTGGCATTTTTTTTGAAGGGGACCTGGTGGCAGACAAGCTGGTGGCTGAAAATCATTACCTGAAAGGAAGTTCAGAGATAACCCCCTTCATATTTTGGTAGAAAAATACTAGTTTCTGGTAGAAAAAGACTAATATATCCGGCGACCCTAACTTTGACATACCCTAACTCCTTCCACAATCGACGTGGATTAGCTCATCTGCATAGAAAAGCTATTTTGCGCTGGTAAGCAGTATTTTAAAGCGGCTTGTGACCGATATGCAAGACAGTACTAACATAAAGTGTTAGATACCGGTGGAAAGTCACTTTTCTCTGTGACAGAATAAGCTGAATCATGATACATTTTAAGCAAAATCTAATTTCTGAGTATTTCTTTATGCAAATTGTTGTGAATCAGGAGCGGATGAAAACATGCAATTTGAGAAAGATCTTATTTGAGAGGTAGGAAATACGCTGGGCAGGGCCACAAGCCCCCATGAATCCACTTGCAGCATTGTGACGAAAGTATCATAAAACTGCATGTTATTTACAGGTGGTTTAAATATGAAAGTGAACCAAAAAGTTGGGACTTTCTCAGTGGTTTCTGTCCAATCAATCTAAAGCTAAGAAAAACTGACTTTAATCTAAACATACCGACACAAAAGGCAATGAGCTGATGATCTGAGTGTCTGAGTAACGGTGGTGGTCTGCTTTACACTTGGCTCACAAATACACATTTAGTTAAAGCAAACACATCAGTGTCAAATCCTGATTGTGAAGCAGAGTTCCCAGCATTTACAGTTAACCTTTACTCAGCTCTGGGATATCCATCCAGCAGAACATGTCATCATACTGTGTCTGAGCGATGAGGTGACGGAGGGAAAATGTGTACATCTGTGGGCGGCTACAAATACATACTCAGGCGAGTGCATGATTGGATCAGTGTGTGGTTCCAGCCTGCAAACACCGATATTATATCTGTCAGTAAGTAAAGCCATTTAGAGAAATCTCTGCACTCTTGAGCAGAAACCACCAGTATTCTTCACTCCCAGGGATTCAGATAAGGGAAAATACAATAAAAAAAGACCTAAATGACAGAAATGAGCGGCGTTGTATGGCCCACAGTCGGTACGTGCCCTTGATGCCCACCTGTCCGCATCACTGCCTCTATGTGCCACTGTCACTGTCGATGCCCACCTATGACCCTCCCTCACTTTTTCTGTTGTTTTTATCTCCACAGCAACCATTTTATATTTTGTTCGCCTGGGGATCAATTTTAGTTCAGAACGATTGGCAAAAGTGAACTTTTGGATTTCCTTAGCAACATAGGTTAATTGCTAACCACGCCCACATTCCTTTTATGTTCATATTCTTTGTTATATTAGTTGTTTCAGCTTCAGCCTGGATATGTAAGATAAATGAAATTTTCACAATTTTATGTTGAATAAATGACAAATAACAGAAGAACAGCATTTTTGTGAGCTTACCATGGGCACGCTATTTAAGATCTACAAGTGAAGGTAACAATTTTTTTTCCCAATTGTTTTCCAATGAAAGTTAGGAAAAGATCAGGAAAAACAAATCCTGGGGCTAATTTATGATAGTAGCTGTTACTGAAAGTGTATTTTGTGAAAATTTGGGATGGCGGCCACGTACTTCCCAAGGTCAAAGGTCGATGTACCTCCAGGGGGCGGAGACCTACAGTGGCGGCATGTTTGTGAAACTTCATGAAAATCGGTCAAACAAAAGGTTCATTGTCCCGAATGTGATAATCGCCAAATCTCAGATTTTGAAACAAAATTCCTTTGGATATCCCAGACACAGCTATTTTGGTTTCGTTTGTGGATTTCAATTTTTTTTTTTCACAAAAACATTTTTTTGGCAGATTTTTTTGGCTTACCACGCCCACAATTTTAACATTTTCCTTTAGTTTCCTACATCAAAACACATTTGTCAAGCTTTTCTCCGAATGTGCCGTCTTTATATTTTTTCTCCACTTTCCATTTTTCAGCAGAGGACTTTATTTGTATGCTGCTGGCTCCCTTTCCTCCTTTTCATCCTCTATCAATCTCTCTGTCCCTGAATCTTGACACTCACCCCTAATGGCTCCCAGTCCTCCCAGCATTTTTCCCCGAGTCAAACTCTCATCACCTCAGCATCACTATCAGTATTTCATCTATCAGTGTTTCCTGCTTTTCTCACTCCAGTGCCTTCTTTCCTCCTCTGCCACTGTTGACTAAAGAGGCACTGCGACGGAGCCTGGCAGATAATAACTGGTCGTGAGACACATGTTTCTGTCTTTGTTCTCCCCCTTGTCTCCTCCTCCTCCTGCCAGCTGGGTGGATTTCTTCAGAGCATAGAGTCTATTTCACCATCACTTAAAATACAAGCTCCTCACCTCCCCGTTTTGGATCCCGGCACCTCCCGCCCCGTTTGTAACCACCGGCTGGTTGTCATTTTCGTCCAGAACCTTCTCTGGTACAGGTGGCGGTAGCTCTTCTGGTGCTTCGCGGGAGGGAGCGGCGGCCTGATCGGAGCGCCTCTTGGCCTCCATGTCGGCGCTGTGGCGGCTCTTCTTATTCAGGTCCACGGAGGCGTACTCCACCCTGTCACACAGCGGCCCGCGCTCAGGCGTGCCGGGGCTGGCATGGCCGTTGAGGAGAGGAGCGGGAGGGGGGGCTTCTTCGGGGCTCGGCTGAGTGGCGGTACCATTAGAAGGGTGAGGCTGCACATGCGGGTCCTTCAGTTCTTTAACAGTCTCATACAGTGAGTCCTCAGTGGTGACGTCGCGTGAGCCAGCCACCATCTCCTTTACCACCTGTTTATCAAGAAATATAATTCAAAAACTCAATCAATATGTCAGCTTATCATGTAAAAGTATCAAGTTCATTGGGTTCAGTCAATTAAATGATCATTTAGTAGATTTTATTTCCTCTAGAAGTCTGAGTGGAAACGATGCTGTAAGGTGACTTTAAATACTCACCTCATAAGGGCTGTCCCCTGATGCTGGGGGTTGCTCCCCTATAAGGGCGTTACTGGGAGGGATGCTGGGAAGCTCTCGGTCCTGAGGACACTTGGAGGACCTGAGCTCTGATTGGCTGGAGAGCATCTCCTCAGACAGCTGGGGACTGGTGTCCTGTGTCTCTGTGAGGACTGGGATATTGGAAACAAATTAAGTCATGGATGATAAAACGATGAGTATTAGGGCTACAATCAAAGAAAAAAAAAATACATTCAAATACAAGAATAAAGTCGGAATATTACAAGGAAAAAGCCATGCTTTTTTTGAAAATAAAAATGGTTGTATAAGCCTCTTTAAAATGTATTTAGACTTATAATAAAACAGTTTTTACTCACTGAAAGAAGTATTTTTTTCTTTAATCATGAACCAATGCTGAAGTAACTGCTTACAATGCACAATACATACTGAAACATAATGTTAGCACTTTTTTATATTTTTCCTAGCCAACACCCTTTTGTCTCATAAATGTATTACTTGAATATTGCAAATTCTCAACCTATAACTATAAATTATGAAATTATACCTTTATTAATGTAAAATGTTAATTTTAAAATCACAATCCTGAGTTTATTCTTGTAAAATTGACTTTTTTTACTATTTATTTTTCAACTTTATTTTGGTAAAATTGATACTATTTTTCAATAATTTTATGCTGAAAAAATTACACCTTTTTTCTAACAATTTTATGACTTCTGATTTTGTAAAATGATACAAATTTTCCTATAATTTCACGACTTTATTCTCATAAAACAATTGCTCTTTTTGCATAATTTTACTTTTTTTTCTAAAATTACATCTTTATTATAACATTTTTATGACATTGTATCGTAAAATGACAATTTTAAAACCTTTTTGAAAAACTGCAACTTTTTTGTCAAAATCGTAATTTTTTATTGGAAAAAGAACAACTTATTTTTTCGAAATTATACATTTTTTATTTAAAAAGTTACAACTTTTTTCTTAAAATGTAATGTCTTTATTTTTGAAAAAAACTTCATTCTTGTAAAACAATTGATTTTTTTCTAATAATTTATCAAGTTTATTCTCGTAAATTATCGACTTTTCTACTTATAATTTCTCAACTTTATTCTTGCTCAAATTTTGACTTTTAACTCACAATTTTCTGACTTTATCTTTGTCAATTGTTGCCTTTTTTATTACAACTTTATCCTCATAATTTTTTTACTTTATTTTACAGAATTGCACATTTTACAATCATTAAAAAATCATAACTTTTTTCTCATAATTTTTTGACATTATTTTTTAAATTACAACTTTTTTCCCAAAACGTTATTTTTTGTAAAATTTTATTTTTTTCTCATATTTTTAAAACGTAATTATCATAAAGCTATGACTTCTTTTAATGTTTCAACATCCTTCTCGTTACTATTATAACCTTTTTCTCATAATTTTCTAACCTTGTCAATTGTTGACTTTTTAATTACAACTTTATTTTAAGTCATTTAGTTAGTATTACAACTTTATCTTTTTTTTCATATTATATGGCTTTTTTGAAAAACAAATTCAAACTTTCTTCTAATAATTTTACAACTCTTATTTTGTAAAATGACAGATATTTTTCTTATAATTTCATAACTTGATTCTCGTAAAACAATGACTTTTTCATAATTTTACAACTTTATTTTTCTACAATTACAACTCTATTCTAAACATTTTCAAAAAATTTTACATTTTTATTTGAAAAGTTATTACTTTTTCCTCATATTTTTACTATTTATAGTCGTAATTCTTTTGTTTGTTTTAACAAAACAATACAGATTTACTTAAGTAAAGTTTTACAGTATTTTTTTTAAACTTTTATTTAATGGTCACTTTGTCATGACTTACAAAACGTTTAAGCAGAAATGACTTGTTAAAATGTCGGTGGCAGAACAACAGCCATGTAGTCATTCTCTTTTTCGTGTAATTTAATGGAATAAAGGAGATGAGAAACGAGGTGTTCTGGCTTAGAGATTAAACAGGAATTAAACCGATTAAATAAACTGAAGTGGATAGTCTGGACTTACTTGTACCGCTGGTGAGAGGACCGTTGTGCGAGGTGCTGACTGCCCCGTCAGTCTGAGGACTGTCTGCTGATTGGCTGGCCGTCTCTCTCTCCGACAGCTGAACAACAAAGGAGGGGTGTTTGTCACTGCAGGTCTCACAGAGAGCTCACCTCTACTGTGGACTGAAATCAATCCATACCCGTCCTCTGTTAGAGCGCAGGTCACTTTCACACCTCACTGAAACCCAAATGCCACTGCAGACCACTGCTTACTGTACAATATTTCAGTTAGCTTGAAGTGGAGACTTATATGCTTTCCAACTCTTTAGTTCTCCTTCAGACATCTTTAAAAAACAAAGCTCTAAATGGGGCCTCTGTTGGGGAAATCGATCTAATCTTTCACTGGTAAAAGAATGAAATCACTACCAAACTCTGTGCTGCAGGAGACAGCCTCACATGAAATTACCTCACAGCAACAATCCCCCATTTCCCTCACTTAGAAGACAAAAAAACAGTTTATTTGTTTTTCATTTGAGACTGAGGGTTGTGATTATGAGGCTCCACATCCCCACCTAGTGGTTGAACGCTGCCATAAACGTTAGTTTCAATGATGTAATGTTTAACTGTTTTATGACCTCTGCATTTTGTGAATCTGATCGTCTCCTTTTCTTAGAAATTAATCGATTAGCAAACATTTAGGGAGATCTATATTATTTTTCTATCACACTTCACTCTTTGCAGCTCAACAGAAGCTGATTCATTCAGATTGAGGCGCACACTTTATACTTGATCTACACAAGAAGCGAGGTCACTTTTTTGCAGACTCTAGCTAAGCTACAAGCTAATTTAGTTCAATTTAGAAAAAAAAAGTAAAAAGAAACCCTTTGATGGGCAGAGAAAAGACAGCCAGACAGATCGCAGGTGAAACAGGAAGAGCTCATCTTCTCATGCGAAAAGACAGAGCCCCCATTTAACCTGTCAGGATGCGACATGGTCCGTCATACAAATGGGACCCTCTTATAACAGTGTGACAAGCTGGAAAATTACACTGATGCACAAGGGTATAGAGAGGACATCAATCAAACATAAAAAAGGTTGTGGTTCAAGTGCGAGACAGACACTCGTGCACAATCCCCCCGAGGGAGTGACACAAAAGACTAAATGTTGCTTGGTTACCTCTGACACTTTGCTAAAGGAGAGATTTGGAGTAATTGTGTGTTATTATAAGCTAATCATCTTTAAAAAGGGCTGAGGTCAAACATATAACTAATAAATAATCTTTTAAATCTGATTTACATTTTTTTTAATTACTTAAACTAAAAACAGAGTGCAGCAGAGTTTCATTTCTACAAGAATCAAAGCTAAGTTGTTTTGTAGCTCGTAATTAAACTATTCAAATATAGTTGAATATAGCTCAGGATTTGCAGGAAATTGTTGCTACTAGAAGTCACTTTAAAGATCAGAAGTTTGCATCAAATTACAATAAAGTTGTTCTTTTAAAACCTATGAATTAAAAACACTTTTTTGTTTCAGTTATAAGAGTTAACTTTTTTTTTTTTTTAAGATGTCATAATAAATGTTTTTAGCACTTTTAATAATGTAAATAAACCCAGTCATGTCAGGAAAATAAGGATAAATCTGCTTGTTGTTACAATAAACTGAATCAGTGAAGGGGTTAAACCTACAGTATGTAAATACATTTTTAGGAGTTGTTTTAATTGTTTTTGCTTTTACATTTGGGCTAGGCCCAATTACTCTCAAATAAGCCCCAAACATGCAATAATACATGGATGTCACATTGATCTGTTGGTAATTAACTAAAAAAATGAACACACTTTTGCATAGTTCTGTTTTATGCTTTAAATTGAATGTAAAAGTTTTTCACTGATGCCTCCGAAAACTGAGGAGGGCATCTAAACCAAAAGAATTAGGAATTTTGTGGTGCAGAAAATTGAACACTCATCCTACCCTTTTTGCAGGAGCAAACAAGTGCAGACATTACTGGTTTATGTCGTTAAGCTCATATTTTGTCTTGAAAAGCCACTTTTGGAGATAAACGCACAAGGTCCTTTTATTCTGTGGCAGCTGAGGTTTTATTATTCACGTTTAACAGAATTGTTTCAAACTTGTGTCCCAGCAAAAAATGCGATCTGGATGCAGAGCCGTCGCAAACTTATGATTGGAATAAAGGTATTTTATGTTTTTGTGAAATATTGACAGAATTTTAATTCATAAAGTCATGAGGGCCATTTTGCAGCCAGCAATAATTGGGAGTTAATCCAAGAAAATCATGCGATTAATTCCATTAAAACTTGTGTTGAGGGTCTATAACTATTCTTTATTGGTCGTCGTGGTACTCTTTGGGGGCTTTTATTCATTTTCCATTTAAGAAAATTGATATGCATTTGTATGACTTGAATTGTGACTTGAAGACGCGAGCTATTAACTTGGTTTCCTTGAATCTTTCCACGACAATTTAACTTCTTTTTAATTCTTATGTGAAACTAAACAATTTGACATATTCATTGAGACATAAAAGATAAGATTTGAACTCCTATGTGAGTTACATATATGTAATAAATGTTGACAATTTTTAAATAAATAAAAAAAAACAGTTGTTTTTGTTTAACTTACTCCATTCATGAGGTTCTCATGGTCTCCTAACACATGGGTGTTTGCTGCTTTTTTCTGCCTGAAAGGGAGAAGAATGACAGAGATATGTAAAAACAACCCAAAAAAAAGAAGGATGCAACTCTATTGGTGTTTATTTTGCAGGACAAATGCAAAAGTACAGAAATATTTTTAAGTTTTACTTGCATCTTTCATAAAGAATTATATATAAATCAGTAAATACTTTATATATAGTTTTTATGCAAAAAAAATGTTTTCCTTTTTAAAATTAATTGTATCAGCTGCTTGAAAGCATGTGTTTGCTACATCTAATTGCATCTTTAAGTAATAACTGCTGTATTAGAGCATCAATGGTGGACCAATAGTCACTACAACCGAATTCTTCTTTACGGACATGCATCCGGCTCATCTGACAGGACGGTGCTCTTACCCCTGGCAGCTGGCACAGAGGAGCACCAGCAGAGAGCCCAGCAGCACCGCAGTGAGGATGCTGAGGGTGACGACCAGGAGCAGATGTTCGTTCCCCAACACCGCAGTCGCGCTGGCGTCAGCTGCCGCCCGCGAGCCCACCACGCCCGCCTCCGGTCCCCACCACACACTGCTCAGCGCCGGAGCCATGGCACATCACACTGTGGGGGGAGACGGCATCGGACAGGTACCAGCTGGGGGGAAAAAAACATAGAGGGGTCAATTAAAACAGTCAGTAAACTGACTGACAAGCCCATGATTATGAAGAAAACAAACAAAAAATAGATGTTTATAAAAGAAGACAAGAAAAAAAATGATAATAACTCGACCCTTAGTAATTTCTAAACTCCTGATGAGTTTGACGATCACATCGTTTGTTCTTAATGGTTTATTAATGACACAGACCCTTCCATTAGTATAGTCTTTATCAAAAAATTAACATGAAGTGTTTCAAAAGGG